>NW_026536290.1:0-146792 GCF_028551555.1 Melozone crissalis | reverse complement strand
GGCTCCCGGAGACGAAGAAGCTGCTTCTTCGCGCAAAGACGATTCTGCCGCTCATAGTGCTCTGCACTGTGTGTCTTCTGCCGAAAGAGGCCCGGGAGCGGTGCTTAGCTCTGCAGAGCACCGTACCTTCGTCTTTAGCCTCTCTTCTCGTCTACATCTTAGCAAAAAGCTTTTCCACTCTGTCTGGCAAGGAGAAACTGTGCCAGCACAGAAAACATCTCCCATCGTGTTCTAGAGGCTGCACGGAGGTCTGCCGAGTGTTTTGCAAGAAGAGAAAGAAAGTTGTCCAAAACAGCTTGCAATCGAATGTTCATGTGATTAGAAAAGGCAGGAGAGTGGTCAGGTACTGTTTTCTCTCCGTTGGCAAGCTGCGCACACAATCGCAGTGTTGTACAGCTAGTTTCATCACCTTTGCGAAGTTGCCGCTCTGTCCGGCTCCCGGAGACGAAGAAGCTGCTTCTTCGCGCAAAGACGATTCTGCCGCTCACAGTGCTCTGCGGTGTGCGCCTTCTGCCGAAAGAGGTCCGGGAGCGGTGCTTAGCTCTGCAGAGCACCGTACCTTCGTCTTTAGCCTCTCTTCTCGTCTACATCTTAGCAAAAAGCTTTTCCACTCTGTCTGGCAAGGACAAACTTTGCCAGCACAGAAAACATCTCCCATCGTGTTCTAGAGGCTGCACGGAGGTCTGCCGAGTGTTTTGCAAGAAGAGAAAGAAAGTTGTCCAAAACAGCTTGCAATCGAATGTTCATGTGAATAGAAAAGGCAGGAGAGTGGTCAGGTACTGTTTTCTCTCAGTTGACGAGCTGCGCACACAATCGCAGTGTTGTACAGCTTGTTTCATCACCTTTGCGAAGCTGCCGCTCTCTCCGGCTCCCGGAGACGAAGAAGCTGCTTCTTCGCGCAAAGACGATTCTGCCGCTCATAGTGCTCTGCACTGTGTGTCTTCTGCCGAAAGAGGCCCGGGAGCGGTGCTTAGCTCTGCAGAGCACCGTACCTTCGTCTTTAGCCTCTCTTCTCGTCTACATCTTAGCAAAAAGCTTTTCCACTCTGTCTGGCAAGGACAAATTTTGCCAGCACAGAAAACATCTCCCATCGTGTTCTAGAGGCTGCACGGAGGTCTGCCGAGTGTTTTGCAAGAAGAGAAAGAAAGTTGTCCAAAACAGCTTGCAATCGAATGTTCATGTGAATAGAAAAGGCAGGAGAGTGGTCAGGTACTGTTTTCTCTCACTTGGCAAGCTGCGCACACAATCGCAGTGTTATACAGCTTGTTTCATCACCTTTGCGAAGCTGCCGCTCTCTCCGGCTCCCGGAGACGGAGAAGCTGCTTCTTCGCGCAAAGACGATTCTGCTGCTCACAGTGCTCTGCGGTGTGTGTCTTCTGCCGAAAGAGACCAGGGAGCGGTGCTTAGCTTTACAGAGCACCGTACCTTCGTCTTTAGCCTCTCTTCTCGTCTACATCTTAGCAAAAAGCTTTTCCACTCTGTCTGGCAAGGAGAAACTTTGCCAGCACAGAAAACATCTCCCATCGTGTTCTAGAGGCTGCACGGAGGTCTGCCGAGTGTTTTGCAAGAAGAGAAAGAAAGTTGTCCAAAACAGCTTGCAATCGAATGTTCATGTGAATAGAAAAGGCAGGAGAGTGGTCAGGTACTGTTTTCTCTCAGGTGGCAAGCTGCGCACACAATCGCAGTGTTGTACAGCTTGTTTCATCACCTTTGCGAAGTTGCCGCTCTCTCCGGCTCCTGGAGACCAAGAAGCTGCTTCTTCGCGCAAAGACGATTCTGCCGCTCACAGTTCTCTGCGGTGTGCGTCTTCTGCCGAAAGACACCAGGGAGCGGTGCATAGCTCTGCAGAGCACCTTACCTTCGTCTTTAGCCTCTCTTCTCGTCTACATCTTAGCAAAAAGCTTTTCCACTCTGTCTGGCAAGGAGAAACTTTGCCAGCACAGAAAACATCTCCCTTCGTGTTCTAGAGGCTGCACGGAGGTCTGCCGAGTGTTTTGCAAGAAGAGAAAGAAAGTTGTCCAAAACAGCTTGCAATCGAATGTTCATGTGAATAGAAAAGGCAGGAGAGTGGTCAGGTTCTGTTTTCTCTCAGTTGGGAAGCTGCGCACACAATCGCAGTGTTGTACAGCTTGTTTCATCACCTTTGCGAAGTTGCCGCTCTCTCCGGCTCCCGGAGACGAAGAAGCTGCTTCTTCGCGCAAAGACGATTCTGCCGCTCACAGTGCTCTGCGGTGTGCGCCTTCTGCCGAAAGAGGTCCGGGAGCGGTGCTTAGCTCTGCAGAGCACCGTACCTTCGTCTTTAGCCTCTCTTCTCGTCTCCATCTTAGCAAAACGCTTTTCCACTCTGTCTGGCAAGGAGAAACTGTGCCAGCACAGAAAACATCTCCCATCGTGTTCTAGAGGCAGCACGGAGGTCTGCCGACTGTTTTGCAAGAAGAGAAAGAAAGTTGTCCAAAACAGCTTGCAATCGAATGTTCATGTGAATAGAAAAGGCAGGAGAGTGGTCAGGTACTGTTTTCTCTCAGGTGGCAAGCTGCGCACACAATCGCAGTGTTATACAGCTTGTTTCATCACCTTTGCGAAGCTGCCGCTCTCTCCGGCTCCCGGAGACGGAGAAGCTGCTTCTTCGCGCAAAGACGATTCTGCTGCTCACAGTGCTCTGCGGTGTGTGTCTTCTGCCGAAAGAGACCAGGGAGCGGTGCTTAGCTTTACAGAGCACCGTACCTTCGTCTTTAGCCTCTCTTCTCGTCTACATCTTAGCAAAAAGCTTTTCCACTCTGTCTGGCAAGGACAAACTTTGCCAGCACAGAAAACATCTCCCATCGTGTTCTAGAGGCTGCACGGAGGTCTGCCGAGTGTTTTGCAAGAAGAGAAAGAAAGTTGTCCAAAACAGCTTGCAATCGAATGTTCATGTGAATAGAAAAGGCAGGAGAGTGGTCAGGTACTGTTTTCTCTCAGGTGGCAAGCTGCGCACACAATCGCAGTGTTGTACAGCTTGTTTCATCACCTTTGCGAAGTTGCCGCTCTCTCCGGCTCCTGGAGACCAAGAAGCTGCTTCTTCGCGCAAAGACGATTCTGCCGCTCACAGTGCTCTGCACTGTGTGTCTTCTGCCGAAAGACACCAGGGAGCGGTGCATAGCTCTGCAGAGCACCTTACCTTCGTCTTTAGCCTCTCTTCTCGTCTACATCTTAGCAAAAAGCTTTTCCACTCTGTCTGGCAAGGAGAAACTTTGCCAGCACAGAAAACATCTCCCTTCGTGTTCTAGAGGCTGCACGGAGGTCTGCCGAGTGTTTTGCAAGAAGAGAAAGAAAGTTGTCCAAAACAGCTTGCAATCCAATGTTCATGTGAATAGAAAAGGCAGGAGAGTGGTCAGGTACTGTTTTCTCTCAGTTGGCAAGCTGCGCACACAATCGCAGTGTTGTACAGCTTGTTTCATCACCTTTGCTAAGTTGCCGCTCTCTCCGGCTACCGGAGACGAAGAAGCTGCTTCTTCGCGCAAAGACGATTCTGCCGCTCACAGTGCTCTGCGGTGTGCGCCTTCTGCCGAAAGAGATCCGGGAGCGGTGCTTAGCTCTGCAGAGCACCGTACCTTCGTCTTTAGCCTGTCTTCTCGTCTCCATCTTAGCAAAACGCTTTTCCACTCTGTCTGGCAAGGAGAAACTGTGCCAGCACAGAAAACATCTCCCATCGTGTTCTAGAGGCTGCACGGAGGTCTGCCGAGTGTTTTGCAAGAAGAGAAAGAAAGTTGTCCAAAACAGCTTGCAATCGAATGTTCATGTGAATAGAAAAGGCAGGAGAGTGGTCAGGTACTGTTTTCTCTCAGTTGCCAAGCTGCGCACACAATCGCAGTGTTGTACAGCTTGTTTCATCACCTTTCCCAAGTTGCCGCTCTCTCCGGCTCCCGGAGACGAAGAAGCTGCTTCTTCGCGCAAAGACGATTCTGCCGCTCACAGTGCTCTGCGGTGTGCGCCTTCTGCCGAAAGAGACCAGGGAGCGGTGCTTAGCTCTGCAGAGCACCGTACCTTCGTCTTTAGCCTCTCTTCTCGTCTACATCTTAGCAAAACGCTTTTCCACTCTGTCTGGCAAGGAGAAACTGTGCCAGCACAGAAAACATCTCCCATCGTGTTCTAGAGGCTGCACGGAGGTCTGCCGACTGTTTTGCAAGAAGAGAAAGAAAGTTGTCCAAAACAGCTTGCAATCGAATGTTCATGTGAATAGAAAAGGCAGGAGAGTGGTCAGGTTCTGTTTTCTCTCAGTTGACAAACTGCGCACACAATCGCAGTGTTATACAGCATGTTTCATCACCTTTGCGAAGTTGCCGCTCTCTCCGGCTCCCGGAGACGAAGAAGCTACTTCTTCGCGCAAAGACGATTCTGCCGCTCACAGTGCTCTGCGGTGTGCGGCTTCTGCCGAAAGTGATCCGGGAGCGGTTCTTCGCTCTGCAGAGCACCGTACCTTCGTCTTTAGCCTCTCTTCTCGTCTACATCTTAGCAAAAAGCTTTTCCACTATGTCTGGCAAGGAGAAACTGTGCCAGCACAAAAAACATCTCCCGTCGTGTTCTAGAGGCTGCACGGAGGTCTGCCGAGTATTTTGCAAGAAGAGAAAGAAAGTTGTCCAAAACAGCTTGCAATCGAATGTTCATGTGAATAGAAAAGGCAGGAGAGTGGTCAGGTACTGTTTTCTCTCAGTTGGCAAGCTGCGCACACAATCGCAGTGTTGTACAGCTTGTTTCATCACCTTTGCGAAGCTGCCGCTCTCTCCGGCTCCCGGAGACGGAGAAGCTGCTTCTTCGCGCAAAGACGATTCTGCCGCTCATAGTGCTCCGCGGTGTGCGCCTTCTGCCGAAAGAGATCCGGGAGCGGTGCTTAGCTCTGCAGAGCACCGTACCTTCGTCTTTAGCCTCTCTTCTCATCTGCATCTTAGCAAAAAGCTTTTCCACTCTGTCTGGCAAGGAGAAACTGTGCCAGCACAGAAAACATCTCCCATCGTGTTCTAGAGGCTGCACGGAGGTCTGCCGAGTGTTTTGCAAGAAGAGAAAGAAAGTTGTCCAAAACAGCTTGCAATCGAATGTTCATGTGAATAGAAAAGGCAGGAGAGTGGTCAGGTACTGTTTTCTCTCAGTTGACGAGCTGCGCACACAATCGCAGTGTTGTACAGCTTGTTTCATCACCTTTGCGAAGCTGCCGCTCTCTCCGGCTCCCGGAGACGAAGAAGCTGCTTCTTCGCGCAAAGACGATTCTGCCGCTCATAGTGCTCTGCACTGTGTGTCTTCTGCCGAAAGAGGCCCGGGAGCGGTGCTTAGCTCTGCAGAGCACCGTACCTTCGTCTTTAGCCTCTCTTCTCGTCTACATCTTAGCAAAAAGCTTTTCCACTCTGTCTGGCAAGGACAAATTTTGCCAGCACAGAAAACATCTCCCATCGTGTTCTAGAGGCTGCACGGAGGTCTGCCGAGTGTTTTGCAAGAAGAGAAAGAAAGTTGTCCAAAACAGCTTGCAATCGAATGTTCATGTGAATAGAAAAGGCAGGAGAGTGGTCAGGTACTGTTTTCTCTCACTTGGCAAGCTGCGCACACAATCGCAGTGTTATACAGCTTGTTTCATCACCTTTGCGAAGCTGCCGCTCTCTCCGGCTCCCGGAGACGGAGAAGCTGCTTCTTCGCGCAAAGACGATTCTGCTGCTCACAGTGCTCTGCGGTGTGTGTCTTCTGCCGAAAGAGACCAGGGAGCGGTGCTTAGCTTTACAGAGCACCGTACCTTCGTCTTTAGCCTCTCTTCTCGTCTACATCTTAGCAAAAAGCTTTTCCACTCTGTCTGGCAAGGACAAACTTTGCCAGCACAGAAAACATCTCCCATCGTGTTCTAGAGGCTGCACGGAGGTCTGCCGAGTGTTTTGCAAGAAGAGAAAGAAAGTTGTCCAAAACAGCTTGCAATCGAATGTTCATGTGAATAGAAAAGGCAGGAGAGTGGTCAGGTACTGTTTTCTCTCAGGTGGCAAGCTGCGCACACAATCGCAGTGTTGTACAGCTTGTTTCATCACCTTTGCGAAGTTGCCGCTCTCTCCGGCTCCTGGAGACCAAGAAGCTGCTTCTTCGCGCAAAGACGATTCTGCCGCTCACAGTTCTCTGCGGTGTGCGTCTTCTGCCGAAAGACACCAGGGAGCGGTGCATAGCTCTGCAGAGCACCTTACCTTCGTCTTTAGCCTCTCTTCTCGTCTACATCTTAGCAAAAAGCTTTTCCACTCTGTCTGGCAAGGAGAAACTTTGCCAGCACAGAAAACATCTCCCTTCGTGTTCTAGAGGCTGCACGGAGGTCTGCCGAGTGTTTTGCAAGAAGAGAAAGAAAGTTGTCCAAAACAGCTTGCAATCGAATGTTCATGTGAATAGAAAAGGCAGGAGAGTGGTCAGGTTCTGTTTTCTCTCAGTTGGGAAGCTGCGCACACAATCGCAGTGTTGTACAGCTTGTTTCATCACCTTTGCGAAGTTGCCGCTCTCTCCGGCTCCCGGAGACGAAGAAGCTGCTTCTTCGCGCAAAGACGATTCTGCCGCTCACAGTGCTCTGCGGTGTGCGCCTTCTGCCGAAAGAGGTCCGGGAGCGGTGCTTAGCTCTGCAGAGCACCGTACCTTCGTCTTTAGCCTCTCTTCTCGTCTCCATCTTAGCAAAACGCTTTTCCACTCTGTCTGGCAAGGAGAAACTGTGCCAGCACAGAAAACATCTCCCATCGTGTTCTAGAGGCAGCACGGAGGTCTGCCGACTGTTTTGCAAGAAGAGAAAGAAAGTTGTCCAAAACAGCTTGCAATCGAATGTTCATGTGAATAGAAAAGGCAGGAGAGTGGTCAGGTACTGTTTTCTCTCAGGTGGCAAGCTGCGCACACAATCGCAGTGTTATACAGCTTGTTTCATCACCTTTGCGAAGCTGCCGCTCTCTCCGGCTCCCGGAGACGGAGAAGCTGCTTCTTCGCGCAAAGACGATTCTGCTGCTCACAGTGCTCTGCGGTGTGTGTCTTCTGCCGAAAGAGACCAGGGAGCGGTGCTTAGCTTTACAGAGCACCGTACCTTCGTCTTTAGCCTCTCTTCTCGTCTACATCTTAGCAAAAAGCTTTTCCACTCTGTCTGGCAAGGACAAACTTTGCCAGCACAGAAAACATCTCCCATCGTGTTCTAGAGGCTGCACGGAGGTCTGCCGAGTGTTTTGCAAGAAGAGAAAGAAAGTTGTCCAAAACAGCTTGCAATCGAATGTTCATGTGAATAGAAAAGGCAGGAGAGTGGTCAGGTACTGTTTTCTCTCAGGTGGCAAGCTGCGCACACAATCGCAGTGTTGTACAGCTTGTTTCATCACCTTTGCGAAGTTGCCGCTCTCTCCGGCTCCTGGAGACCAAGAAGCTGCTTCTTCGCGCAAAGACGATTCTGCCGCTCACAGTGCTCTGCACTGTGTGTCTTCTGCCGAAAGACACCAGGGAGCGGTGCATAGCTCTGCAGAGCACCTTACCTTCGTCTTTAGCCTCTCTTCTCGTCTACATCTTAGCAAAAAGCTTTTCCACTCTGTCTGGCAAGGAGAAACTTTGCCAGCACAGAAAACATCTCCCTTCGTGTTCTAGAGGCTGCACGGAGGTCTGCCGAGTGTTTTGCAAGAAGAGAAAGAAAGTTGTCCAAAACAGCTTGCAATCCAATGTTCATGTGAATAGAAAAGGCAGGAGAGTGGTCAGGTACTGTTTTCTCTCAGTTGGCAAGCTGCGCACACAATCGCAGTGTTGTACAGCTTGTTTCATCACCTTTGCTAAGTTGCCGCTCTCTCCGGCTCCCGGAGACGAAGAAGCTGCTTCTTCGCGCAAAGACGATTCTGCCGCTCACAGTGCTCTGCGGTGTGCGCCTTCTGCCGAAAGAGATCCGGGAGCGGTGCTTAGCTCTGCAGAGCACCGTACCTTCGTCTTTAGCCTGTCTTCTCGTCTCCATCTTAGCAAAACGCTTTTCCACTCTGTCTGGCAAGGAGAAACTGTGCCAGCACAGAAAACATCTCCCATCGTGTTCTAGAGGCTGCACGGAGGTCTGCCGAGTGTTTTGCAAGAAGAGAAAGAAAGTTGTCCAAAACAGCTTGCAATCGAATGTTCATGTGAATAGAAAAGGCAGGAGAGTGGTCAGGTACTGTTTTCTCTCAGTTGGCAAGCTGCGCACACAATCGCAGTGTTGTACAGCTTGTTTCATCACCTTTGCGAAGTTGCCGCTCTCTCCGGCTCCCGGAGACGAAGAAGCTGCTTCTTCGCGCAAAGACAATTCTGCCGCTCATAGTGCTCTGCACTGTGTGTCTTCTGCCGAAAGACACCAGGGAGCGGTGCTTAGCTCCGCAGAGCACCTTACCTTCGTCTTTAGCCTCTCTTCTCGTCTACATCTTAGCAAAAAGCTTTTCCACTCTGTCTGGCAAGGAGAAACTTTGCCAGCACAGAAAACATCTCCAATCGTGTTCTAGAGGCTGCACGGAGGTCTGCCGAGTGTTTTGCAAGAAGAGAAAGAAAGTTGTCCAAAACAGCTTGCAATCGAATGTTCATGTGAATAGAAAAGGCAGGAGAGTGGTCAGGTACTGTTTTCTCTCAGTTGCCAAGCTGCGCACACAATCGCAGTGTTGTACAGCTTGTTTCATCACCTTTCCCAAGTTGCCGCTCTCTCCGGCTCCCGGAGACGAAGAAGCTGCTTCTTCGCGCAAAGACGATTCTGCCGCTCACAGTGCTCTGCGGTATGTGTCTTCTGCCGAAAGAGGCCCGGGAGCGGTGCTTAGCTCTGCAGAGCACCGTACCTTCGTCTTTAGCCTCTCTTCTCGTCTACATCTTAGCAAAAACCTTATCCACTCTGTCTGGCAAGGAGCAACTTTGCCAGCACAGAAAACATCTCCCATCGTGTTCTAGAGGCTGCACAGAGGTCTGCCGAGTGTTTTGCAAGAAGAGAAAGAAAGTTGTCCAAAACAGCTTGCAATCGAATGTTCATGTGAATAGAAAAGGCAGGAGAGTGGTCAGGTACTGTTTTCTCTCAGTTGGCAAGCTGCGCACACAATCGCAGTGTTGTAGAGCTTGTTTCATCACCTTTGCGAAGTTGCCGCTCTCTCCGGCTCCCGGAGACGAAGAAGCTGCTTCTTCGCGCAAAGACGATTCTGCCGCTCACAGTGCTCTGCGGTGTGCGCCTTCTGCCGAAAGAGATCCGGGAGCGGTGCTTAGCTCTGCAGAGCACCGTACCTTCGTCTTTAGCCTCTCTTCTCGTCTACATCTTAGCAAAAAGCTTTTCCACTCTGTCTGGCAAGGAGAAACTGTTCCAGCACAGAAAACATCTCCCATCGTGTTCTAGAGACTGCAGGAGGTCTGCCGAGTGTTTTGCAAGAAGAGAAAGAAAGTTGTCCAAAACAGCTTGCAATCGAATGTTCATGTGAATAGAAAAGGCAGGAGAGTGGTCAGGTACTGTTTTCTCTCAGGTGGCAAGCTGCGCACACAATCGCAGTGTTGTACAGCTTGTTTCATCACCTTTGCGAAGCTGCCGCTCTCTCCGGCTCCCGGAGACGAAGAAGCTGCTTCTTCGCGCAAAGACGATTCTGCTGCTCACAGTGCTCTGCGGTGTGTGTCTTCTGCCGAAAGAGACCAGGGAGCGGTGCTTAGCTCTACAGAGCACCG
This sequence comes from Melozone crissalis, assembly GCF_028551555.1. NCBI lineage: Eukaryota > Metazoa > Chordata > Aves > Passeriformes > Passerellidae > Melozone > Melozone crissalis. The sequence continues at coordinate 137,144 of NW_026536290.1, read as the reverse complement.
TACGTTCGTCTTTAGCCTCTCTTCTCGTCTACATCTTAGCAAAAAGCTTTTCCACTCTGTCTGGCAAGGACAAACTTTGCCAGCACAGAAAACATCTCCCATCGTGTTCTAGAGGCTGCACGGAGGTCTGCCGAGTGTTTTGCAAGAAGAGAAAGAAAGTTGTCCAAAACAGCTTGCAATCGAATGTTCATGTGAATAGAAAAGGCAGGAGAGTGGTCAGGTACTGTTTTCTCTCAGTTGACAAGCTGCGCACACAATCGCAGTCTTGTACAGCTTGTTTCATCACCTTTGCGAAGTTGCCGCTCTCTCCGGCTCCCGGAGACGAAGAAGCTGCTTCTTCGCGCAAAGACGATTCTGCCGCTCACAGTGCTCTGCGGTGTGCGCCTTCTGCCGAAAGAGGTCCGGGAGCGGTGCTTAGCTCTGCAGAGCACCGTACCTTCGTCTTTAGCCTCTCTTCTCGTCTACATCTTAGCAAAAAGCTTTTCCACTCTGTCTGGCAAGGAGAAACTTTGCCAGCACAGAAAACATCTCCCATCGTGTTCTAGAGGCTGCACGGAGGTCTGCCGAGTGTTTTGCAAGAAGAGAAAGAAAGTTGTCCAAAACAGCTTGCAATCGAATGTTCATGTGAATAGAAAAGGCAGGAGAATGGTCAGGTACTGTTTTCTCTCAGTTGACGAGATGCGCACACAATCGCAGTGTTGTATAGCTTGTTTCATCACCTTTGCGAAGTTGCCGCTCTCTCCGGCTCCCGGAGACGAAGAAGCTGCTTCTTCGCGCAAAGACGATTCTGCCGCTCATAGAGCTCTGCACTGTGTGTCTTCTGCCGAAAGAGGCCCGGGAGCGGTGCTTAGCTCTGCAGAGCACCGTACCTTCGTCTTTAGCCTCTCTTCTCGTCTACATCTTAGCAAAAAGCTTTTCCACTCTGTCTGGCAAGGAGAAACTGTGCCAGCACAGAAAACATCTCCCATCGTGTTCTAGAGGCTGCACGGAGGTCTGCCGAGTGTTTTGCAAGAAGAGAAAGAAAGTTGTCCAAAACAGCTTGCAATCGAATGTTCATGTGATTAGAAAAGGCAGGAGAGTGGTCAGGTACTGTTTTCTCTCCGTTGGCAAGCTGCGCACACAATCGCAGTGTTGTACAGCTTGTTTCATCACCTTTGCGAAGTTGCCGCTCTGTCCGGCTCCCGGAGACGAAGAAGCTGCTTCTTCGCGCAAAGACGATTCTGCCGCTCACAGTGCTCTGCGGTGTGCGCCTTCTGCCGAAAGAGGTCCGGGAGCGGTGCTTAGCTCTGCAGAGCACCGTACCTTCGTCTTTAGCCTCTCTTCTCGTCTACATCTTAGCAAAAAGCTTTTCCACTCTGTCTGGCAAGGACAAACTTTGCCAGCACAGAAAACATCTCCCATCGTGTTCTAGAGGCTGCACGGAGGTCTGCCGAGTGTTTTGCAAGAAGAGAAAGAAAGTTGTCCAAAACAGCTTGCAATCGAATGTTCATGTGAATAGAAAAGGCAGGAGAGTGGTCAGGTACTGTTTTCTCTCAGTTGACGAGCTGCGCACACAATCGCAGTGTTGTACAGCTTGTTTCATCACCTTTGCGAAGCTGCCGCTCTCTCCGGCTCCCGGAGACGAAGAAGCTGCTTCTTCGCGCAAAGACGATTCTGCCGCTCATAGTGCTCTGCACTGTGTGTCTTCTGCCGAAAGAGGCCCGGGAGCGGTGCTTAGCTCTGCAGAGCACCGTACCTTCGTCTTTAGCCTGTCTTCTCGTCTCCATCTTAGCAAAACGCTTTTCCACTCTGTCTGGCAAGGAGAAACTGTGCCAGCACAGAAAACATCTCCCATCGTGTTCTAGAGGCTGCACGGAGGTCTGCCGAGTGTTTTGCAAGAAGAGAAAGAAAGTTGTCCAAAACAGCTTGCAATCGAATGTTCATGTGAATAGAAAAGGCAGGAGAGTGGTCAGGTACTGTTTTCTCTCAGTTGGCAAGCTGCGCACACAATCGCAGTGTTGTACAGCTTGTTTCATCACCTTTGCGAAGTTGCCGCTCACTCCGGCTCCCGGAGACGAAGAAGCTGCTTCTTCGCGCAAAGACAATTCTGCCGCTCATAGTGCTCTGCACTGTGTGTCTTCTGCCGAAAGACACCAGGGAGCGGTGCTTAGCTCCGCAGAGCACCTTACCTTCGTCTTTAGCCTCTCTTCTCGTCTACATCTTAGCAAAAAGCTTTTCCACTCTGTCTGGCAAGGAGAAACTTTGCCAGCACAGAAAACATCTCCAATCGTGTTCTAGAGGCTGCACGGAGGTCTGCCGAGTGTTTTGCAAGAAGAGAAAGAAAGTTGTCCAAAACAGCTTGCAATCGAATGTTCATGTGAATAGAAAAGGCAGGAGAGTGGTCAGGTACTGTTTTCTCTCAGTTGCCAAGCTGCGCACACAATCGCAGTGTTGTACAGCTTGTTTCATCACCTTTCCCAAGTTGCCGCTCTCTCCGGCTCCCGGAGACGAAGAAGCTGCTTCTTCGCGCAAAGACGATTCTGCCGCTCACAGTGCTCTGCGGTATGTGTCTTCTGCCGAAAGAGGCCCGGGAGCGGTGCTTAGCTCTGCAGAGCACCGTACCTTCGTCTTTAGCCTCTCTTCTCGTCTACATCTTAGCAAAAACCTTATCCACTCTGTCTGGCAAGGAGCAACTTTGCCAGCACAGAAAACATCTCCCATCGTGTTCTAGAGGCTGCACAGAGGTCTGCCGAGTGTTTTGCAAGAAGAGAAAGAAAGTTGTCCAAAACAGCTTGCAATCCAATGTTCATGTGAATAGAAAAGGCAGGAGAGTGGTCAGGTACTGTTTTCTCTCAGTTGGCAAGCTGCGCACACAATCGCAGTGTTGTAGAGCTTGTTTCATCACCTTTGCGAAGTTGCCGCTCTCTCCGGCTCCCGGAGACGAAGAAGCTGCTTCTTCGCGCAAAGACGATTCTGCCGCTCACAGTGCTCTGCGGTGTGCGCCTTCTGCCGAAAGAGATCCGGGAGCGGTGCTTAGCTCTGCAGAGCACCGTACGTTCGTCTTTAGCCTCTCTTCTCGTCTACATCTTAGCAAAAAGCTTTTCCACTCTGTCTGGCAAGGACAAACTTTGCCAGCACAGAAAACATCTCCCATCGTGTTCTAGAGGCTGCACGGAGGTCTGCCGAGTGTTTTGCAAGAAGAGAAAGAAAGTTGTCCAAAACAGCTTGCAATCGAATGTTCATGTGAATAGAAAAGGCAGGAGAGTGGTCAGGTACTGTTTTCTCTCAGTTGACAAGCTGCGCACACAATCGCAGTCTTGTACAGCTTGTTTCATCACCTTTGCGAAGTTGCCGCTCTCTCCGGCTCCCGGAGACGAAGAAGCTGCTTCTTCGCGCAAAGACGATTCTGCCGCTCACAGTGCTCTGCGGTGTGCGCCTTCTGCCGAAAGAGGTCCGGGAGCGGTGCTTAGCTCTGCAGAGCACCGTACCTTCGTCTTTAGCCTCTCTTCTCGTCTACATCTTAGCAAAAAGCTTTTCCACTCTGTCTGGCAAGGAGAAACTTTGCCAGCACAGAAAACATCTCCCATCGTGTTCTAGAGGCTGCACGGAGGTCTGCCGAGTGTTTTGCAAGAAGAGAAAGAAAGTTGTCCAAAACAGCTTGCAATCGAATGTTCATGTGAATAGAAAAGGCAGGAGAATGGTCAGGTACTGTTTTCTCTCAGTTGACGAGATGCGCACACAATCGCAGTGTTGTATAGCTTGTTTCATCACCTTTGCGAAGTTGCCGCTCTCTCCGGCTCCCGGAGACGAAGAAGCTGCTTCTTCGCGCAAAGACGATTCTGCCGCTCATAGTGCTCTGCACTGTGTGTCTTCTGCCGAAAGAGGCCCGGGAGCGGTGCTTAGCTCTGCAGAGCACCGTACCTTCGTCTTTAGCCTCTCTTCTCGTCTACATCTTAGCAAAAAGCTTTTCCACTCTGTCTGGCAAGGAGAAACTGTGCCAGCACAGAAAACATCTCCCATCGTGTTCTAGAGGCTGCACGGAGGTCTGCCGAGTGTTTTGCAAGAAGAGAAAGAAAGTTGTCCAAAACAGCTTGCAATCGAATGTTCATGTGATTAGAAAAGGCAGGAGAGTGGTCAGGTACTGTTTTCTCTCCGTTGGCAAGCTGCGCACACAATCGCAGTGTTGTACAGCTAGTTTCATCACCTTTGCGAAGTTGCCGCTCTGTCCGGCTCCCGGAGACGAAGAAGCTGCTTCTTCGCGCAAAGACGATTCTGCCGCTCACAGTGCTCTGCGGTGTGCGCCTTCTGCCGAAAGAGGTCCGGGAGCGGTGCTTAGCTCTGCAGAGCACCGTACCTTCGTCTTTAGCCTCTCTTCTCGTCTACATCTTAGCAAAAAGCTTTTCCACTCTGTCTGGCAAGGACAAACTTTGCCAGCACAGAAAACATCTCCCATCGTGTTCTAGAGGCTGCACGGAGGTCTGCCGAGTGTTTTGCAAGAAGAGAAAGAAAGTTGTCCAAAACAGCTTGCAATCGAATGTTCATGTGAATAGAAAAGGCAGGAGAGTGGTCAGGTACTGTTTTCTCTCAGTTGACGAGCTGCGCACACAATCGCAGTGTTGTACAGCTTGTTTCATCACCTTTGCGAAGTTGCCGCTCTCTCCGGCTCCCGGAGACGAAGAAGCTGCTTCTTCGCGCAAAGACGATTCTGCCGCTCATAGTGCTCTGCACTGTGTGTCTTCTGCCGAAAGAGGCCCGGGAGCGGTGCTTAGCTCTGCAGAGCACCGTACCTTCGTCTTTAGCCTCTCTTCTCGTCTACATCTTAGCAAAAAGCTTTTCCACTCTGTCTGGCAAGGACAAATTTTGCCAGCACAGAAAACATCTCCCATCGTGTTCTAGAGGCTGCACGGAGGTCTGCCGAGTGTTTTGCAAGAAGAGAAAGAAAGTTGTCCAAAACAGCTTGCAATCGAATGTTCATGTGAATAGAAAAGGCAGGAGAGTGGTCAGGTACTGTTTTCTCTCACTTGGCAAGCTGCGCACACAATCGCAGTGTTATACAGCTTGTTTCATCACCTTTGCGAAGCTGCCGCTCTCTCCGGCTCCCGGAGACGGAGAAGCTGCTTCTTCGCGCAAAGACGATTCTGCTGCTCACAGTGCTCTGCGGTGTGTGTCTTCTGCCGAAAGAGACCAGGGAGCGGTGCTTAGCTTTACAGAGCACCGTACCTTCGTCTTTAGCCTCTCTTCTCGTCTACATCTTAGCAAAAAGCTTTTCCACTCTGTCTGGCAAGGACAAACTTTGCCAGCACAGAAAACATCTCCCATCGTGTTCTAGAGGCTGCACGGAGGTCTGCCGAGTGTTTTGCAAGAAGAGAAAGAAAGTTGTCCAAAACAGCTTGCAATCGAATGTTCATGTGAATAGAAAAGGCAGGAGAGTGGTCAGGTACTGTTTTCTCTCAGGTGGCAAGCTGCGCACACAATCGCAGTGTTGTACAGCTTGTTTCATCACCTTTGCGAAGTTGCCGCTCTCTCCGGCTCCTGGAGACCAAGAAGCTGCTTCTTCGCGCAAAGACGATTCTGCCGCTCACAGTTCTCTGCGGTGTGCGTCTTCTGCCGAAAGACACCAGGGAGCGGTGCATAGCTCTGCAGAGCACCTTACCTTCGTCTTTAGCCTCTCTTCTCGTCTACATCTTAGCAAAAAGCTTTTCCACTCTGTCTGGCAAGGAGAAACTTTGCCAGCACAGAAAACATCTCCCTTCGTGTTCTAGAGGCTGCACGGAGGTCTGCCGAGTGTTTTGCAAGAAGAGAAAGAAAGTTGTCCAAAACAGCTTGCAATCGAATGTTCATGTGAATAGAAAAGGCAGGAGAGTGGTCAGGTTCTGTTTTCTCTCAGTTGGGAAGCTGCGCACACAATCGCAGTGTTGTACAGCTTGTTTCATCACCTTTGCGAAGTTGCCGCTCTCTCCGGCTCCCGGAGACGAAGAAGCTGCTTCTTCGCGCAAAGACGATTCTGCCGCTCACAGTGCTCTGCGGTGTGCGCCTTCTGCCGAAAGAGGTCCGGGAGCGGTGCTTAGCTCTGCAGAGCACCGTACCTTCGTCTTTAGCCTCTCTTCTCGTCTCCATCTTAGCAAAACGCTTTTTCCACTCTGTCTGGCAAGGAGAAACTGTGCCAGCACAGAAAACATCTCCCATCGTGTTCTAGAGGCAGCACGGAGGTCTGCCGACTGTTTTGCAAGAAGAGAAAGAAAGTTGTCCAAAACAGCTTGCAATCGAATGTTCATGTGAATAGAAAAGGCAGGAGAGTGGTCAGGTACTGTTTTCTCTCAGTTGGCAAGCTGCGCACACAATCGCAGTGTTATACAGCTTGTTTCATCACCTTTGCGAAGCTGCCGCTCTCTCCGGCTCCCGGAGACGGAGAAGCTGCTTCTTCGCGCAAAGACGATTCTGCTGCTCACAGTGCTCTGCGGTGTGTGTCTTCTGCCGAAAGAGACCAGGGAGCGGTGCTTAGCTTTACAGAGCACCGTACCTTCGTCTTTAGCCTCTCTTCTCGTCTACATCTTAGCAAAAAGCTTTTCCACTCTGTCTGGCAAGGACAAACTTTGCCAGCACAGAAAACATCTCCCATCGTGTTCTAGAGGCTGCACGGAGGTCTGCCGAGTGTTTTGCAAGAAGAGAAAGAAAGTTGTCCAAAACAGCTTGCAATCGAATGTTCATGTGAATAGAAAAGGCAGGAGAGTGGTCAGGTACTGTTTTCTCTCAGGTGGCAAGCTGCGCACACAATCGCAGTGTTGTACAGCTTGTTTCATCACCTTTGCGAAGTTGCCGCTCTCTCCGGCTCCTGGAGACCAAGAAGCTGCTTCTTCGCGCAAAGACGATTCTGCCGCTCACAGTGCTCTGCACTGTGTGTCTTCTGCCGAAAGACACCAGGGAGCGGTGCATAGCTCTGCAGAGCACCTTACCTTCGTCTTTAGCCTCTCTTCTCGTCTACATCTTAGCAAAAAGCTTTTCCACTCTGTCTGGCAAGGAGAAACTTTGCCAGCACAGAAAACATCTCCCTTCGTGTTCTAGAGGCTGCACGGAGGTCTGCCGAGTGTTTTGCAAGAAGAGAAAGAAAGTTGTCCAAAACAGCTTGCAATCCAATGTTCATGTGAATAGAAAAGGCAGGAGAGTGGTCAGGTTCTGTTTTCTCTCAGTTGGGAAGCTGCGCACACAATCGCAGTGTTGTACAGCTTGTTTCATCACCTTTGCTAAGTTGCCGCTCTCTCCGGCTCCCGGAGACGAAGAAGCTGCTTCTTCGCGCAAAGACGATTCTGCCGCTCACAGTGCTCTGCGGTGTGCGCCTTCTGCCGAAAGAGGTCCGGGAGCGGTGCTTAGCTCTGCAGAGCACCGTACCTTCGTCTTTAGCCTCTCTTCTCGTCTCCATCTTAGCAAAACGCTTTTCCACTCTGTCTGGCAAGGAGAAACTGTGCCAGCACAGAAAACATCTCCCATCGTGTTCTAGAGGCTGCACGGAGGTCTGCCGAGTGTTTTGCAAGAAGAGAAAGAAAGTTGTCCAAAACAGCTTGCAATCGAATGTTCATGTGAATAGAAAAGGCAGGAGAGTGGTCAGGTACTGTTTTCTCTCACTTGGCAAGCTGCGCACACAATCGCAGTGTTGTACAGCTTGTTTCATCACCTTTGCGAAGTTGCCGCTCACTCCGGCTCCCGGAGACGAAGAAGCTGCTTCTTCGCGCAAAGACAATTCTGCCGCTCATAGTGCTCTGCACTGTGTGTCTTCTGCCGAAAGACACCAGGGAGCGGTGCTTAGCTCTGCAGAGCACCTTACCTTCGTCTTTAGCCTCTCTTCTCGTCTACATCTTAGCAAAAAGCTTTTCCACTCTGTCTGGCAAGGAGAAACTTTGCCAGCACAGAAAACATCTCCCTTCGTGTTCTAGAGGCTGCACGGAGGTCTGCCGAGTGTTTTGCAAGAAGAGAAAGAAAGTTGTCCAAAACAGCTTGCAATCCAATGTTCATGTGAATAGAAAAGGCAGGAGAGTGGTCAGGTACTGTTTTCTCTCAGTTGGCAAGCTGCGCACACAATCGCAGTGTTGTACAGCTTGTTTCATCACCTTTGCTAAGTTGCCGCTCTCTCCGGCTCCCGGAGACGAAGAAGCTGCTTCTTCGCGCAAAGACGATTCTGCCGCTCACAGTGCTCTGCGGTATGTGTCTTCTGCCGAAAGAGGCCCGGGAGCGGTGCTTAGCTCTGCAGAGCACCGTACCTTCGTCTTTAGCCTCTCTTCTCGTCTACATCTTAGCAAAAAGCTTTTCCACTCTGTCTGGCAAGGAGAAACTGTGCCAGCACAGAAAACATCTCCCATCGTGTTCTAGAGGCTGCACAGAGGTCTGCCGAGTGTTTTGCAAGAAGAGAAAGAAAGTTGTCCAAAACAGCTTGCAATCGAATGTTCATGTGAATAGAAAAGGCAGGAGAGTGGTCAGGTACTGTTTTCTCTCAGTTGGCAAGCTGCGCACACAATCGCAGTGTTGTACAGCTTGTTTCATCACCTTTGCTAAGTTGCCGCTCTCTCCGGCTCCCGGAGACGAAGAAGCTGCTTCTTCGCGCAAAGACGATTCTGCCGCTCACAGTGCTCTGCGGTGTGCGCCTTCTGCCGAAAGAGGTCCGGGAGCGGTGCTTAGCTCTGCAGAGCACCGTACCTTCGTCTTTAGCCTCTCTTCTCGTCTCCATCTTAGCAAAACGCTTTTCCACTCTGTCTGGCAAGGAGAAACTGTGCCAGCACAGAAAACATCTCCCATCGTGTTCTAGAGGCTGCACGGAGGTCTGCCGAGTGTTTTGCAAGAAGAGAAAGAAAGTTGTCCAAAACAGCTTGCAATCGAATGTTCATGTGAATAGAAAAGGCAGGAGAGTGGTCAGGTACTGTTTTCTCTCAGTTGGCAAGCTGCGCACACAATCGCAGTGTTGTACAGCTTGTTTCATCACCTTTGCGAAGTTGCCGCTCACTCCGGCTCCCGGAGACGAAGAAGCTGCTTCTTCGCGCAAAGACAATTCTGCCGCTCATAGTGCTCTGCACTGTGTGTCTTCTGCCGAAAGACACCAGGGAGCGGTGCTTAGCTCCGCAGAGCACCTTACCTTCGTCTTTAGCCTCTCTTCTCGTCTACATCTTAGCAAAAAGCTTTTCCACTCTGTCTGGCAAGGAGAAACTGTGCCAGCACAGAAAACATCTCCCTTCGTGTTCTAGAGGCTGCACGGAGGTCTGCCGAGTGTTTTGCAAGAAGAGAAAGAAAGTTGTCCAAAACAGCTTGCAATCGAATGTTCATGTGATTAGAAAAGGCAGGAGAGTGGTCAGGTACTGTTTTCTCTCAGTTGCCAAGCTGCGCACACAATCGCAGTGTTGTACAGCTTGTTTCATCACCTTTGCCAAGTTGCCGCTCTCTCCGGCTCCCGGAGACGAAGAAGCTGCTTCTTCGCGCAAAGACGATTCTGCCGCTCACAGTGCTCTGCGGTGTGCGCCTTCTGCCGAAAGAGACCAGGGAGCGGTGCTTAGCTCTGCAGAGCACCGTACCTTCGTCTTTAGCCTCTCTTCTCGTCTCCATCTTAGCAAAACGCTTTTCCACTCTGTCTGGCAAGGAGAAACTGTGCCAGCACAGAAAACATCTCCCATCGTGTTCTAGAGGCTGCACGGAGGTCTGCCGACTGTTTTGCAAGAAGTGAAAGAAAGTTGTCCAAAACAGCTTGCAATCGAATGTTCATGTGAATAGAAAAGGCAGGAGAGTGGTCAGGTACTGTTTTCTCTCAGTTGGCAAGCTGCGCACACAATCGCAGTGTTGTACAGCTTGTTTCATCACCTTTGCGAAGTTGCCGCTCTCTCCGGCTCCCGGAGACGAAGAAGCTGCTTCTTCGCGCAAAGACGATTCTGCCGCTCACAGTGCTCTGCGGTGTGCGCCTTCTGCCGAAAGAGGTCCGGGAGCGGTGCTTAGCTCTGCAGAGCACCGTACCTTCGTCTTTAGCCTCTCTTCTCGTCTGCATCTTAGCAAAAAGCTTTTCCACTATGTCTGGCAAGGAGAAACTGTGCCAGCACAAAAAACATCTCCCATCGTGTTCTAGAGGCTGCACGGAGGTCTGCCGAGTGTTTTGCAAGAAGAGAAAGAAAGTTGTCCAAAACAGCTTGCAATCGAATGTTCATGTGAATAGAAAAGGCAGGAGAGTGGTCAGGTACTGTTTTCTCTCAGTTGGCAAGCTGCGCACACAATCGCAGTGTTGTACAGCTTGTTTCATCACCTTTGCGAAGTTGCCGCTCTCTCCGGCTCCCGGAGACCAAGAAGCTGCTTCTTCGCGCAAAGACGATTCTGCTGCTCACAGTGCTCTGCGGTGTGTGTCTTCTGCCGAAAGAGACCAGGGAGCGGTGCTTAGCTCTACAGAGCACCGTACCTTCGTCTTTAGCCTCTCTTCTCGTCTACATCTTAGCAAAAAGCTTTTCCACTCTGTCTGGCAAGGAGAAACTGTGCCAGCACAGAAAACATCTCCCATCGTGTTCTAGAGGCTGCACGGAGGTCTGCCGAGTGTTTTGCAAGAAGAGAAAGAAAGTTGTCCAAAACAGCTTGCAATCGAATGTTCATGTGAATAGAAAAGGCAGGAGAGTGGTCAGGTACTGTTTTCTCTCAGTTGGCAAGCTGCGCACACAATCGCAGCGTTGTACAGCTTGTTTCATCACCTTTGCGAAGTTGCCGCTCTCTCCGGCTCCCGGAGACGAAGAAGCTGCTTCTTCGCGCAAAGACGATTCTGCCGCTCACAGTGCTCTGCGGTGTGCGCCTTCTGCCGAAAGAGGTCCGGGAGCGGTGCTTAGCTCTGCAGAGCACCGTACCTTCGTCTTTAGCCTCTCTTCTCGTCTCCATCTTAGCAAAACGCTTTTCCACTCTGTCTGGCAAGGAGAAACTGTGCCAGCACAGAAAACATCTCCCTTCGTGTTCTAGAGGCTGCACGGAGGTCTGCCGAGTGTTTTGCAAGAAGAGAAAGAAAGTTGTCCAAAACAGCTTGCAATCGAATGTTCATGTGATTAGAAAAGGCAGGAGAGTGGTCAGGTACTGTTTTCTCTCAGTTGCCAAGCTGCGCACACAATCGCAGTGTTGTACAGCTTGTTTCATCACCTTTGCGAAGTTGCCGCTCTCTCCGGCTCCCGGAGACGAAGAAGCTGCTTCTTCGCGCAAAGACGATTCTGCCGCTCACAGTGCTCTGCGGTGTGCGCCTTCTGCCGAAAGAGATCCGGGAGCGGTGCTTAGCTCTGCAGAGCACCGTACCTTCGTCTTTAGCCTCTCTTCTCGTCTACATCTTAGCAAAACGCTTTTCCACTCTGTCTGGCAAGGAGAAACTGTGCCAGCACAGAAAACATCTCCCTTCGTGTTCTAGAGACTGCACGGAGGTCTGCCGAGTGTTTTGCAAGAAGAGAAAGAAAGTTGTCCAAAACAGCTTGCAATCGAATGTTCATGTGAATAGAAAAGGCAGGAGAGTGGTCAGGTACTGTTTTCTCTCACTTGGCAAGCTGCGCACACAATCGCAGTGTTGTACAGCTTGTTTCATCACCTTTGCGAAGTTGCCGCTCTCTCCGGCTCCCGGAGACGAAGAAGCTGCTTCTTCGCGCAAAGACGATTCTGCCGCTCACAGTGCTCTGCGGTGTGCGCCTTCTCCCTAAAGAGATCCGGGAGCGGTGCTTAGCTCTGCAGAGCACCGTACCTTCGTCTTTAGCCTCTCTTCTCGTCTACATCTTAGCAAAAAGCTTTTCCACTCTGTCTGGCAAGGAGAAACTGTGCCAGCACAGAAAACATCTCCCTTCGTGTTCTAGAGACTGCACGGAGGTCTGCCGAGTGTTTTGCAAGAAGAGAAAGAAAGTTGTCCAAAACAGCTTGCAATCGAATGTTCATGTGAATAGAAAAGGCAGGAGAGTGGTCAGGTACTGTTTTCTCTCAGTTGGCAAGCTGCGCACACAATCGCAGTGTTGTACAGCTTGTTTCATCACCTTTGCGAAGTTGCCGCTCTCTCCGGCTCCCGGAGACGAAGAAGCTGCTTCTTCGCGCAAAGACGATTCTGCCGCTCACAGTGCTCTGCGGTGTGCGCCTTCTGCCGAAAGAGGTCCGGGAGCGGTGCTTAGCTCTGCAGAGCACCGTACCTTCGTCTTTAGCCTCTCTTCTCGTCTGCATCTTAGCAAAAAGCTTTTCCACTCTGTCTGGCAAGGAGAAACTGTGCCAGCACAAAAAACATCTCCCATCGTGTTCTAGAGGCTGCACGGAGGTCTGCCGAGTGTTTTGCAAGAAGAGAAAGAAAGTTGTCCAAAACAGCTTGCAATCGAATGTTCATGTGAATAGAAAAGGCAGGAGAGTGGTCAGGTACTGTTTTCTCTCAGTTGGCAAGCTGCGCACACAATCGCAGTGTTGTACAGCTTGTTTCATCACCTTTGCGAAGTTGCCGCTCTCTCCGGCTCCCGGAGACCAAGAAGCTGCTTCTTCGCACAAAGACGATTCTGCTGCTCACAGTGCTCTGCGGTGTGTGTCTTCTGCCGAAAGAGACCAGGGAGCGGTGCTTAGCTCTACAGAGCACCGTACCTTCGTCTTTAGCCTCTCTTCTCGTCTACATCTTAGCAAAAAGCTTTTCCACTCTGTCTGGCAAGGAGAAACTGTGCCAGCACAGAAAACATCTCCCATCGTGTTCTAGAGGCTGCACGGAGGTCTGCCGAGTGTTTTGCAAGAAGAGAAAGAAAGTTGTCCAAAACAGCTTGCAATCGAATGTTCATGTGAATAGAAAAGGCAGGAGAGTGGTCAGGTACTGTTTTCTCTCAGTTGGCAAGCTGCGCACACAATCGCAGTGTTGTACAGCTTGTTTCATCACCTTTGCGAAGTTGCCGCTCTCTCCGGCTCCCGGAGACGAAGAAGCTGCTTCTTCGCGCAAAGACGATTCTGCCGCTCACAGTGCTCTGCGGTGTGCGCCTTCTGCCGAAAGAGGTCCGGGAGCTGTGCTTAGCTCTGCAGAGCACCGTACCTTCGTCTTTAGCCTCTCTTCTCGTCTACATCTTAGCAAAAAGCTTTTCCACTCTGTCTGGCAAGGAGAAACTGTGCCAGCACAGAAAACATCTCCCATCGTGTTCTAGAGGCTGCACGGAGGTCTGCCGAGTGTTTTGCAAGAAGAGAAAGAAAGTTGTCCAAAACAGCTTGCAATCGAATGTTCATGTGAATAGAAAAGGCAGGAGAGTGGTCAGGTACTGTTTTCTCTCAGTTGTCAAGCTGCGCACACAATCGCAGTGTTGTACAGCTTGTTTCATCACCTTTGCGAAGCTGCCGCTCTCTCCGGCTCCCGGAGACGAAGAAGCTGCTTCTTCGCGCAAAGACGATTCTGCCGCTCACAGTGCTCTGCGGTGTGCGCCTTCTGCCGAAAGAGGTCCGGGAGCGGTGCTTAGCTCTGCAGAGCACCGTACCTTCGTCTTTAGCCTCTCTTCTCGTCTACATCTTAGCAAAAAGCTTTTCCACTATGTCTGGCAAGGAGAAACTGTGCCAGCACAAAAAACATCTCCCATCGTGTTCTAGAGGCTGCACGGAGGTCTGCCGAGTGTTTTGCAAGAAGAGAAAGAAAGTTGTCCAAAACAGCTTGCAATCGAATTTTCATGTGAATAGAAAAGGCAGGAGAGGGGTCAGGTACTGTTTTCTCTCAGTTGGCATGCTGCGCACACAATCGCAGTGTTGTACAGCTTGTTTCATCACCTTTGCGAAGTTGCCGCTCTCTCCGGCTCCCGGAGACGAAGAAGCTGCTTCTTCGCGCAAAGACGATTCTGCCGCTCACAGTGCTCTGCGGTGTGCGCCTTCTGCCGAAAGAGGCCAGGGAGCGGTGCTTAGCTCTGCACTGCACCGTACCTTCGTCTTTAGCCTCTCTTCTCGTCTACATCTTAGCAAAAAGCTTTTCCACTCTGTCTGGCAAGGAGAAACTTTGCCAGCACAGAAAACATCTCCCATCGTGTTCTCGAGGCTGCACGGAGGTCTGCCGAGTGTTTTGCAAGAAGAGAAAGAAAGTTGTCCAAAACAGCTTGCAATCGAATGTTCATGTGAATAGAAAAGGCAGGAGAGTGGTCAGGTACTGTTTTCTCTCACTTGGCAAGCTGCGCACACAATCGCAGTGTTGTACAGCTTGTTTCATCACCTTTGCGAAGTTGCCGCTCTCTCCGGCTCCCGGAGACGAAGAAGCTGCTTCTTCGCGCAAAGACGATTCTGCCGCTCACAGTGCTCTGCACTGTGTGTCTTCTGCCGAAAGACACCAGGGAGCGGTGCATAGCCTTGCAGAGCACCTTACCTTCGTCTTTAGCCTCTCTTCTCGTCTACATCTTAGCAAAAAGCTTTTCCACTCTGTCTGGCAAGGAGAAACTTTGCCAGCACAGAAAACATCTCCCTTCGTGTTCTAGAGGCTGCACGGAGGTCTGCCGAGTGTTTTGCAAGAAGAGAAAGAAAGTTGTCCAAAACAGCTTGCAATCGAATGTTCATGTGAATAGAAAAGGCAGGAGAGTGGTCAGGTTCTGTTTTCTCTCAGTTGGGAAGCTGCGCACACAATCGCAGTGTTGTACAGCTTGTTTCATCACCTTTGCGAAGTTGCCGCTCTCTCCGGCTCCCGGAGACGAAGAAGCTGCTTCTTCGCGCAAAGACGATTCTGCCGCTCACAGTGCTCTGCGGTGTGCGCCTTCTGCCGAAAGAGGTCCGGGAGCGGTGCTTAGCTCTGCAGAGCACCGTACCTTCGTCTTTAGCCTCTCTTCTCGTCTCCATTTTAGCAAAACGCTTTTCCACTCTGTCTGGCAAGGAGAAACTGTGCCAGCACAGAAAACATCTCCCATCGTGTTCTAGAGGCTGCACGGAGGTCTGCCGAGTGTTTTGCAAGAAGAGAAAGAAAGTTGTCCAAAACAGCTTGCAATCGAATGTTCATGTGAATAGAAAAGGCAGGAGAGTGGTCAGGTACTGTTTTCTCTCACTTGGCAAGCTGCGCACACAATCGCAGTGTTGTACAGCTTGTTTCATCACCTTTGCGAAGCTGCCGCTCTCTCCGGCTCCCGGAGACGAAGAAGCTGCTTCTTCGCGCAAAGACGATTCTGCTGCTCACAGTGCTCTGCGGTGTGTGTCTTCTGCCGAAAGAGACCAGGGAGCGGTGCTTAGCTCTACAGAGCACCGTACGTTCGTCTTTAGCCTCTCTTCTCGTC
Organism: Melozone crissalis; assembly: GCF_028551555.1. NCBI lineage: Eukaryota > Metazoa > Chordata > Aves > Passeriformes > Passerellidae > Melozone > Melozone crissalis. Next base: position 121,959 of record NW_026536290.1, on the reverse strand, counting down.
TACATCTTAGCAAAAAGCTTTTCCACTCTGTCTGGCAAGGACAAACTTTGCCAGCACAGAAAACATCTCCCATCGTGTTCTAGAGGCTGCACGGAGGTCTGCCGAGTGTTTTGCAAGAAGAGAAAGAAAGTTGTCCAAAACAGCTTGCAATCGAATGTTCATGTGAATAGAAAAGGCAGGAGAGTGGTCAGGTACTGTTTTCTCTCAGTTGACAAGCTGCGCACACAATCGCAGTCTTGTACAGCTTGTTTCATCACCTTTGCGAAGTTGCCGCTCTCTCCGGCTCCCGGAGACGAAGAAGCTGCTTCTTCGCGCAAAGACGATTCTGCCGCTCACAGTGCTCTGCGGTGTGCGCCTTCTGCCGAAAGAGGCCAGGGAGCGGTGCTTAGCTCTGCAGAGCACCGTACCTTCGTCTTTAGCCTCTCTTCTCGTCTACATCTTAGCAAAAAGCTTTTCCACTCTGTCTGGCAAGGAGAAACTGTGCCAGCACAGAAAACATCTCCCATCGTGTTCTAGAGGCTGCACGGAGGTCTGCCGAGTGTTTTGCAAGAAGAGAAAGAAAGTTGTCCAAAACAGCTTGCAATCGAATGTTCATGTGAATAGAAAAGGCAGGAGAATGGTCAGGTACTGTTTTCTCTCAGTTGACGAGATGCGCACACAATCGCAGTGTTGTACAGCTTGTTTCATCACCTTTGCGAAGCTGCCGCTCTCTCCGGCTCCCGGAGACGAAGAAGCTGCTTCTTCGCGCAAAGACGATTCTGCCGCTCATAGTGCTCTGCACTGTGTGTCTTCTGCCGAAAGAGGCCCGGGAGCGGTGCTTAGCTCTGCAGAGCACCGTACCTTCGTCTTTAGCCTCTCTTCTCGTCTACATCTTAGCAAAAAGCTTTTCCACTCTGTCTGGCAAGGAGAAACTTTGCCAGCACAGAAAACATCTCCCATCGTGTTCTAGAGGCTGCACGGAGGTCTGCCGAGTGTTTTGCAAGAAAACAAAGAAAGTTGTCCAAAACAGCTTGCAATCGAATGTTCATGTGAATAGAAAAGGCAGGAGAGTGGTCAGGTACTGTTTTCTCTCCGTTGGCAAGCTGCGCACACAATCGCAGTGTTGTACAGCTAGTTTCATCACCTTTGCGAAGTTGCCGCTCTGTCCGGCTCCCGGAGACGAAGAAGCTGCTTCTTCGCGCAAAGACGATTCTGCCGCTCACAGTGCTCTGCGGTGTGCGCCTTCTGCCGAAAGAGGTCCGGGAGCGGTGCTTAGCTCTGCAGAGCACCGTACCTTCGTCTTTAGCCTCTCTTCTCGTCTACATCTTAGCAAAAAGCTTTTCCACTCTGTCTGGCAAGGACAAACTTTGCCAGCACAGAAAACATCTCCCTTCGTGTTCTAGAGGCTGCACGGAGGTCTGCCGAGTGTTTTGCAAGAAGAGAAAGAAAGTTGTCCAAAACAGCTTGCAATCGAATGTTCATGTGAATAGAAAAGGCAGGACAATGGTCAGGTACTGCTTTCTCTCAGTTGACGAGCTGCGCACACAATCGCAGTGTTGTACAGCTTGTTTCATCACCTTTGCGAAGCTGCCGCTCTCTCCGGCTCCCGGAGACGAAGAAGCTGCTTCTTCGCGCAAAGACGATTCTGCCGCTCACAGTGCTCTGCGGTGTGCGCCTTCTGCCGAAAGAGGCCGGGGAGCTGTGCTTAGCTCTGCAGAGCACCGTACCTTCGTCTTTAGCGTCTCTTCTCGTCTACATCTTAGCAAAAAGCTTTTCCACTCTGTCTGGCAAGGAGAAACTGTGCCAGCACAGAAAACATCTCCCATCGTGTTCTAGAGGCTGCACGGAGGTCTGCCGAGTGTTTTGCAAGAAGAGAAAGAAAGTTGTCCAAAACAGCTTGCAATCGAATGTTCATGTGAATAGAAAAGGCAGGAGAGTGGTCAGGTACTGTTTTCTCTCAGGTGGCAAGGTGCGCACACAATCGCAGTGTTATACAGCTTGTTTCATCACCTTTGCGAAGCTGCCGCTCTCTCCGGCTCCCGGAGACGGAGAAGCTGCTTCTTCGCGCAAAGACGATTCTGCTGCTCACAGTGCTCTGCGGTGTGTGTCTTCTGCCGAAAGAGACCAGGGAGCGGTGCTTAGCTTTACAGAGCACCGTACCTTCGTCTTTAGCCTCTCTTCTCGTCTACATCTTAGCAAAAAGCTTTTCCACTCTGTCTGGCAAGGACAAACTTTGCCAGCACAGAAAACATCTCCCATCGTGTTCTAGAGGCTGCACGGAGGTCTGCCGAGTGTTTTGCAAGAAGAGAAAGAAAGTTGTCCAAAACAGCTTGCAATCGAATGTTCATGTGAATAGAAAAGGCAGGAGAGTGGTCAGGTACTGTTTTCTCTCAGTTGGCAAGCTGCGCACACAATCGCAGCGTTGTACAGCTTGTTTCATCACCTTTGCGAAGTTGCCGCTCTCTCCGGCTCCCGGAGACGAAGAAGCTGCTTCTTCGCGCAAAGACGATTCTGCCGCTCACAGTGCTCTGCGGTGTGCGCCTTCTGCCGAAAGAGGTCCGGGAGCGGTGCTTAGCTCTGCAGAGCACCGTACCTTCGTCTTTAGCCTCTCTTCTCGTCTCCATCTTAGCAAAACGCTTTTCCACTCTGTCTGGCAAGGAGAAACTGTGCCAGCACAGAAAACATCTCCCTTCGTGTTCTAGAGGCTGCACGGAGGTCTGCCGAGTGTTTTGCAAGAAGAGAAAGAAAGTTGTCCAAAACAGCTTGCAATCGAATGTTCATGTGATTAGAAAAGGCAGGAGAGTGGTCAGGTACTGTTTTCTCTCAGTTGCCAAGCTGCGCACACAATCGCAGTGTTGTACAGCTTGTTTCATCACCTTTGCGAAGTTGCCGCTCTCTCCGGCTCCCGGAGACGAAGAAGCTGCTTCTTCGCGCAAAGACGATTCTGCCGCTCACAGTGCTCTGCGGTGTGCGCCTTCTGCCGAAAGAGATCCGGGAGCGGTGCTTAGCTCTGCAGAGCACCGTACCTTCGTCTTTAGCCTCTCTTCTCGTCTACATCTTAGCAAAACGCTTTTCCACTATGTCTGGCAAGGAGAAACTGTGCCAGCACAGAAAACATCTCCCTTCGTGTTCTAGAGACTGCACGGAGGTCTGCCGAGTGTTTTGCAAGAAGAGAAAGAAAGTTGTCCAAAACAGCTTGCAATCGAATGTTCATGTGAATAGAAAAGGCAGGAGAGTGGTCAGGTACTGTTTTCTCTCACTTGGCAAGCTGCGCACACAATCGCAGTGTTGTACAGCTTGTTTCATCACCTTTGCGAAGTTGCCGCTCTCTCCGGCTCCCGGAGACCAAGAAGCTGCTTCTTCGCGCAAAGACGATTCTGCCGCTCACAGTGCTCTGCGGTGTGCGCCTTCTCCCTAAAGAGATCCGGGAGCGGTGCTTAGCTCTGCAGAGCACCGTACCTTCGTCTTTAGCCTCTCTTCTCGTCTACATCTTAGCAAAAAGCTTTTCCACTCTGTCTGGCAAGGAGAAACTGTGCCAGCACAGAAAACATCTCCCTTCGTGTTCTAGAGACTGCACGGAGGTCTGCCGAGTGTTTTGCAAGAAGAGAAAGAAAGTTGTCCAAAACAGCTTGCAATCGAATGTTCATGTGAATAGAAAAGGCAGGAGAGTGGTCAGGTACTGTTTTCTCTCAGTTGGCAAGCTGCGCACACAATCGCAGTGTTGTACAGCTTGTTTCATCACCTTTGCGAAGTTGCCGCTCTCTCCGGCTCCCGGAGACGAAGAAGCTGCTTCTTCGCGCAAAGACGATTCTGCCGCTCACAGTGCTCTGCGGTGTGCGCCTTCTGCCGAAAGAGGTCCGGGAGCGGTGCTTAGCTCTGCAGAGCACCGTACCTTCGTCTTTAGCCTCTCTTCTCGTCTGCATCTTAGCAAAAAGCTTTTCCACTCTGTCTGGCAAGGAGAAACTGTGCCAGCACAAAAAACATCTCCCATCGTGTTCTAGAGGCTGCACGGAGGTCTGCCGAGTGTTTTGCAAGAAGAGAAAGAAAGTTGTCCAAAACAGCTTGCAATCGAATGTTCATGTGAATAGAAAAGGCAGGAGAGTGGTCAGGTACTGTTTTCTCTCAGTTGGCAAGCTGCGCACACAATCGCAGTGTTGTACAGCTTGTTTCATCACCTTTGCGAAGTTGCCGCTCTCTCCGGCTCCCGGAGACCAAGAAGCTGCTTCTTCGCACAAAGACGATTCTGCTGCTCACAGTGCTCTGCGGTGTGTGTCTTCTGCCGAAAGAGACCAGGGAGCGGTGCTTAGCTCTACAGAGCACCGTACCTTCGTCTTTAGCCTCTCTTCTCGTCTACATCTTAGCAAAAAGCTTTTCCACTCTGTCTGGCAAGGAGAAACTGTGCCAGCACAGAAAACATCTCCCATCGTGTTCTAGAGGCTGCACGGAGGTCTGCCGAGTGTTTTGCAAGAAGAGAAAGAAAGTTGTCCAAAACAGCTTGCAATCGAATGTTCATGTGAATAGAAAAGGCAGGAGAGTGGTCAGGTACTGTTTTCTCTCAGTTGGCAAGCTGCGCACACAATCGCAGTGTTGTACAGCTTGTTTCATCACCTTTGCGAAGTTGCCGCTCTCTCCGGCTCCCGGAGACGAAGAAGCTGCTTCTTCGCGCAAAGACGATTCTGCCGCTCACAGTGCTCTGCGGTGTGCGCCTTCTGCCGAAAGAGGTCCGGGAGCGGTGCTTAGCTCTGCAGAGCACCGTACCTTCGTCTTTAGCCTCTCTTCTCGTCTACATCTTAGCAAAAAGCTTTTCCACTCTGTCTGGCAAGGAGAAACTGTGCCAGCACAGAAAACATCTCCCATCGTGTTCTAGAGGCTGCACGGAGGTCTGCCGAGTGTTTTGCAAGAAGAGAAAGAAAGTTGTCCAAAACAGCTTGCAATCGAATGTTCATGTGAATAGAAAAGGCAGGAGAGTGGTCAGGTACTGTTTTCTCTCAGTTGTCAAGCTGCGCACACAATCGCAGTGTTGTACAGCTTGTTTCATCACCTTTGCGAAGCTGCCGCTCTCTCCGGCTCCCGGAGACGAAGAAGCTGCTTCTTCGCGCAAAGACGATTCTGCCGCTCACAGTGCTCTGCGGTGTGCGCCTTCTGCCGAAAGAGGTCCGGGAGCGGTGCTTAGCTCTGCAGAGCACCGTACCTTCGTCTTTAGCCTCTCTTCTCGTCTACATCTTAGCAAAAAGCTTTTCCACTATGTCTGGCAAGGAGAAACTGTGCCAGCACAAAAAACATCTCCCATCGTGTTCTAGAGGCTGCACGGAGGTCTGCCGAGTGTTTTGCAAGAAGAGAAAGAAAGTTGTCCAAAACAGCTTGCAATCGAATTTTCATGTGAATAGAAAAGGCAGGAGAGGGGTCAGGTACTGTTTTCTCTCAGTTGGCATGCTGCGCACACAATCGCAGTCTTGTACAGCTTGTTTCATCACCTTTGCGAAGTTGCCGCTCTCTCCGGCTCCCGGAGACGAAGAAGCTGCTTCTTCGCGCAAAGACGATTCTGCCGCTCACAGTGCTCTGCGGTGTGCGCCTTCTGCCGAAAGAGGCCAGGGAGCGGTGCTTAGCTCTGCACTGCACCGTACCTTCGTCTTTAGCCTCTCTTCTCGTCTACATCTTAGCAAAAAGCTTTTCCACTCTGTCTGGCAAGGAGAAACTTTGCCAGCACAGAAAACATCTCCCATCGTGTTCTCGAGGCTGCACGGAGGTCTGCCGAGTGTTTTGCAAGAAGAGAAAGAAAGTTGTCCAAAACAGCTTGCAATCGAATGTTCATGTGAATAGAAAAGGCAGGAGAGTGGTCAGGTACTGTTTTCTCTCACTTGGCAAGCTGCGCACACAATCGCAGTGTTGTACAGCTTGTTTCATCACCTTTGCGAAGTTGCCGCTCTCTCCGGCTCCTGGAGACCAAGAAGCTGCTTCTTCGCGCAAAGACGATTCTGCCGCTCACAGTGCTCTGCACTGTGTGTCTTCTGCCGAAAGACACCAGGGAGCGGTGCATAGCTCTGCAGAGCACCTTACCTTCGTCTTTAGCCTCTCTTCTCGTCTACATCTTAGCAAAAAGCTTTTCCACTCTGTCTGGCAAGGAGAAACTTTGCCAGCACAGAAAACATCTCCCTTCGTGTTCTAGAGGCTGCACGGAGGTCTGCCGAGTGTTTTGCAAGAAGAGAAAGAAAGTTGTCCAAAACAGCTTGCAATCGAATGTTCATGTGAATAGAAAAGGCAGGAGAGTGGTCAGGTTCTGTTTTCTCTCAGTTGGGAAGCTGCGCACACAATCGCAGTGTTGTACAGCTTGTTTCATCACCTTTGCGAAGTTGCCGCTCTCTCCGGCTCCCGGAGACGAAGAAGCTGCTTCTTCGCGCAAAGACGATTCTGCCGCTCACAGTGCTCTGCGGTGTGCGCCTTCTGCCGAAAGAGGTCCGGGAGCGGTGCTTAGCTCTGCAGAGCACCGTACCTTCGTCTTTAGCCTCTCTTCTCGTCTCCATTTTAGCAAAACGCTTTTCCACTCTGTCTGGCAAGGAGAAACTGTGCCAGCACAGAAAACATCTCCCATCGTGTTCTAGAGGCTGCACGGAGGTCTGCCGAGTGTTTTGCAAGAAGAGAAAGAAAGTTGTCCAAAACAGCTTGCAATCGAATGTTCATGTGAATAGAAAAGGCAGGAGAGTGGTCAGGTACTGTTTTCTCTCAGTTGGCAAGCTGCGCACACAATCGCAGTGTTGTACAGCTTGTTTCATCACCTTTCCCAAGTTGCCGCTCTCTCCGGCTCCCGGAGACGAAGAAGCTGCTTCTTCGCGCAAAGACGATTCTGCCGCTCACAGTGCTCTGCGGTGTGCGCCTTCTGCCGAAAGAGGTCCGGGAGCGGTGCTTAGCTCTGCAGAGCACCGTACCTTCGTCTTTAGCCTCTCTTCTCGTCTACATCTTAGCAAAACGCTTTTCCACTCTGTCTGGCAAGGAGAAACTGTGCCAGCACAGAAAACATCTCCCATCGTGTTCTAGAGGCTGCACGGAGGTCTGCCGACTGTTTTGCAAGAAGAGAAAGAAAGTTGTCCAAAACAGCTTGCAATCGAATGTTCATGTGAATAGAAAAGGCAGGAGAGTGGTCAGGTTCTGTTTTCTCTCAGTTGACAAACTGCGCACACAATCGCAGTGTTATACAGCATGTTTCATCACCTTTGCGAAGTTGCCGCTCTCTCCGGCTCCCGGAGACGAAGAAGCTACTTCTTCGCGCAAAGACGATTCTGCCGCTCACAGTGCTCTGCGGTGTGCGGCTTCTGCCGAAAGTGATCCGGGAGCGGTTCTTCGCTCTGCAGAGCACCGTACCTTCGTCTTTAGCCTCTCTTCTCGTCTACATCTTAGCAAAAAGCTTTTCCACTATGTCTGGCAAGGAGAAACTGTGCCAGCACAAAAAACATCTCCCGTCGTGTTCTAGAGGCTGCACGGAGGTCTGCCGAGTATTTTGCAAGAAGAGAAAGAAAGTTGTCCAAAACAGCTTGCAATCGAATGTTCATGTGAATAGAAAAGGCAGGAGAGTGGTCAGGTACTGTTTTCTCTCAGTTGGCAAGCTGCGCACACAATCGCAGTGTTGTACAGCTTGTTTCATCACCTTTGCGAAGCTGCCGCTCTCTCCGGCTCCCGGAGACGGAGAAGCTGCTTCTTCGCGCAAAGACGATTCTGCCGCTCATAGTGCTCCGCGGTGTGCGCCTTCTGCCGAAAGAGATCCGGGAGCGGTGCTTAGCTCTGCAGAGCACCGTACCTTCGTCTTTAGCCTCTCTTCTCATCTGCATCTTAGCAAAAAGCTTTTCCACTCTGTCTGGCAAGGAGAAACTGTGCCAGCACAGAAAACATCTCCCATCGTGTTCTAGAGGCTGCACGGAGGTCTGCCGAGTGTTTTGCAAGAAGAGAAAGAAAGTTGTCCAAAACAGCTTGCAATCGAATGTTCATGTGAATAGAAAAGGCAGGAGAGTGGTCAGGTACTGTTTTCTCTCAGTTGACGAGCTGCGCACACAATCGCAGTGTTGTACAGCTTGTTTCATCACCTTTGCGAAGCTGCCGCTCTCTCCGGCTCCCGGAGACGAAGAAGCTGCTTCTTCGCGCAAAGACGATTCTGCCGCTCATAGTGCTCTGCACTGTGTGTCTTCTGCCGAAAGAGGCCCGGGAGCGGTGCTTAGCTCTGCAGAGCACCGTACCTTCGTCTTTAGCCTCTCTTCTCGTCTACATCTTAGCAAAAAGCTTTTCCACTCTGTCTGGCAAGGACAAATTTTGCCAGCACAGAAAACATCTCCCATCGTGTTCTAGAGGCTGCACGGAGGTCTGCCGAGTGTTTTGCAAGAAGAGAAAGAAAGTTGTCCAAAACAGCTTGCAATCGAATGTTCATGTGAATAGAAAAGGCAGGAGAGTGGTCAGGTACTGTTTTCTCTCACTTGGCAAGCTGCGCACACAATCGCAGTGTTATACAGCTTGTTTCATCACCTTTGCGAAGCTGCCGCTCTCTCCGGCTCCCGGAGACGGAGAAGCTGCTTCTTCGCGCAAAGACGATTCTGCTGCTCACAGTGCTCTGCGGTGTGTGTCTTCTGCCGAAAGAGACCAGGGAGCGGTGCTTAGCTTTACAGAGCACCGTACCTTCGTCTTTAGCCTCTCTTCTCGTCTACATCTTAGCAAAAAGCTTTTCCACTCTGTCTGGCAAGGACAAACTTTGCCAGCACAGAAAACATCTCCCATCGTGTTCTAGAGGCTGCACGGAGGTCTGCCGAGTGTTTTGCAAGAAGAGAAAGAAAGTTGTCCAAAACAGCTTGCAATCGAATGTTCATGTGAATAGAAAAGGCAGGAGAGTGGTCAGGTACTGTTTTCTCTCAGGTGGCAAGCTGCGCACACAATCGCAGTGTTGTACAGCTTGTTTCATCACCTTTGCGAAGTTGCCGCTCTCTCCGGCTCCTGGAGACCAAGAAGCTGCTTCTTCGCGCAAAGACGATTCTGCCGCTCACAGTTCTCTGCGGTGTGCGTCTTCTGCCGAAAGACACCAGGGAGCGGTGCATAGCTCTGCAGAGCACCTTACCTTCGTCTTTAGCCTCTCTTCTCGTCTACATCTTAGCAAAAAGCTTTTCCACTCTGTCTGGCAAGGAGAAACTTTGCCAGCACAGAAAACATCTCCCTTCGTGTTCTAGAGGCTGCACGGAGGTCTGCCGAGTGTTTTGCAAGAAGAGAAAGAAAGTTGTCCAAAACAGCTTGCAATCCAATGTTCATGTGAATAGAAAAGGCAGGAGAGTGGTCAGGTACTGTTTTCTCTCAGTTGGCAAGCTGCGCACACAATCGCAGTGTTGTACAGCTTGTTTCATCACCTTTGCTAAGTTGCCGCTCTCTCCGGCTCCCGGAGACGAAGAAGCTGCTTCTTCGCGCAAAGACGATTCTGCCGCTCACAGTGCTCTGCGGTGTGCGCCTTCTGCCGAAAGAGATCCGGGAGCGGTGCTTAGCTCTGCAGAGCACCGTACCTTCGTCTTTAGCCTGTCTTCTCGTCTCCATCTTAGCAAAACGCTTTTCCACTCTGTCTGGCAAGGAGAAACTGTGCCAGCACAGAAAACATCTCCCATCGTGTTCTAGAGGCTGCACGGAGGTCTGCCGAGTGTTTTGCAAGAAGAGAAAGAAAGTTGTCCAAAACAGCTTGCAATCGAATGTTCATGTGAATAGAAAAGGCAGGAGAGTGGTCAGGTACTGTTTTCTCTCAGTTGGCAAGCTGCGCACACAATCGCAGTGTTGTACAGCTTGTTTCATCACCTTTGCGAAGTTGCCGCTCTCTCCGGCTCCCGGAGACGAAGAAGCTGCTTCTTCGCGCAAAGACAATTCTGCCGCTCATAGTGCTCTGCACTGTGTGTCTTCTGCCGAAAGACACCAGGGAGCGGTGCTTAGCTCCGCAGAGCACCTTACCTTCGTCTTTAGCCTCTCTTCTCGTCTACATCTTAGCAAAAAGCTTTTCCACTCTGTCTGGCAAGGAGAAACTTTGCCAGCACAGAAAACATCTCCCATCGTGTTCTAGAGGCTGCACGGAGGTCTGCCGAGTGTTTTGCAAGAAGAGAAAGAAAGTTGTCCAAAACAGCTTGCAATCGAATGTTCATGTGAATAGAAAAGGCAGGAGAGTGGTCAGGTACTGTTTTCTCTCAGTTGCCAAGCTGCGCACACAATCGCAGTGTTGTACAGCTTGTTTCATCACCTTTCCCAAGTTGCCGCTCTCTCCGGCTCCCGGAGACGAAGAAGCTGCTTCTTCGCGCAAAGACGATTCTGCCGCTCACAGTGCTCTGCGGTATGTGTCTTCTGCCGAAAGAGGCCCGGGAGCGGTGCTTAGCTCTGCAGAGCACCGTACCTTCGTCTTTAGCCTCTCTTCTCGTCTACATCTTAGCAAAAACCTTATCCACTCTGTCTGGCAAGGAGCAACTTTGCCAGCACAGAAAACATCTCCCATCGTGTTCTAGAGGCTGCACAGAGGTCTGCCGAGTGTTTTGCAAGAAGAGAAAGAAAGTTGTCCAAAACAGCTTGCAATCGAATGTTCATGTGAATAGAAAAGGCAGGAGAGTGGTCAGGTACTGTTTTCTCTCAGTTGGCAAGCTGCGCACACAATCGCAGTGTTGTAGAGCTTGTTTCATCACCTTTGCGAAGTTGCCGCTCTCTCCGGCTCCCGGAGACGAAGAAGCTGCTTCTTCGCGCAAAGACGATTCTGCCGCTCACAGTGCTCTGCGGTGTGCGCCTTCTGCCGAAAGAGATCCGGGAGCGGTGCTTAGCTCTGCAGAGCACCGTACCTTCGTCTTTAGCCTCTCTTCTCGTCTACATCTTAGCAAAAAGCTTTTCCACTCTGTCTGGCAAGGAGAAACTGTTCCAGCACAGAAAACATCTCCCATCGTGTTCTAGAGACTGCAGGAGGTCTGCCGAGTGTTTTGCAAGAAGAGAAAGAAAGTTGTCCAAAACAGCTTGCAATCGAATGTTCATGTGAATAGAAAAGGCAGGAGAGTGGTCAGGTACTGTTTTCTCTCAGGTGGCAAGCTGCGCACACAATCGCAGTGTTGTACAGCTTGTTTCATCACCTTTGCGAAGCTGCCGCTCTCTCCGGCTCCCGGAGACGAAGAAGCTGCTTCTTCGCGCAAAGACGATTCTGCTGCTCACAGTGCTCTGCGGTGTGTGTCTTCTGCCGAAAGAGACCAGGGAGCGGTGCTTAGCTCTACAGAGCACCGTACGTTCGTCTTTAGCCTCTCTTCTCGTCTACATCTTAGCAAAAAGCTTTTCCACTCTGTCTGGCAAGGACAAACTTTGCCAGCACAGAAAACATCTCCCATCGTGTTCTAGAGGCTGCACGGAGGTCTGCCGAGTGTTTTGCAAGAAGAGAAAGAAAGTTGTCCAAAACAGCTTGCAATCGAATGTTCATGTGAATAGAAAAGGCAGGAGAGTGGTCAGGTACTGTTTTCTCTCAGTTGACAAGCTGCGCACACAATCGCAGTCTTGTACAGCTTGTTTCATCACCTTTGCGAAGTTGCCGCTCTCTCCGGCTCCCGGAGACGAAGAAGCTGCTTCTTCGCGCAAAGACGATTCTGCCGCTCACAGTGCTCTGCGGTGTGCGCCTTCTGCCGAAAGAGGTCCGGGAGCGGTGCTTAGCTCTGCAGAGCACCGTACCTTCGTCTTTAGCCTCTCTTCTCGTCTACATCTTAGCAAAAAGCTTTTCCACTCTGTCTGGCAAGGAGAAACTTTGCCAGCACAGAAAACATCTCCCATCGTGTTCTAGAGGCTGCACGGAGGTCTGCCGAGTGTTTTGCAAGAAGAGAAAGAAAGTTGTCCAAAACAGCTTGCAATCGAATGTTCATGTGAATAGAAAAGGCAGGAGAATGGTCAGGTACTGTTTTCTCTCAGTTGACGAGATGCGCACACAATCGCAGTGTTGTATAGCTTGTTTCATCACCTTTGCGAAGTTGCCGCTCTCTCCGGCTCCCGGAGACGAAGAAGCTGCTTCTTCGCGCAAAGACGATTCTGCCGCTCATAGAGCTCTGCACTGTGTGTCTTCTGCCGAAAGAGGCCCGGGAGCGGTGCTTAGCTCTGCAGAGCACCGTACCTTCGTCTTTAGCCTCTCTTCTCGTCTACATCTTAGCAAAAAGCTTTTCCACTCTGTCTGGCAAGGAGAAACTGTGCCAGCACAGAAAACATCTCCCATCGTGTTCTAGAGGCTGCACGGAGGTCTGCCGAGTGTTTTGCAAGAAGAGAAAGAAAGTTGTCCAAAACAGCTTGCAATCGAATGTTCATGTGATTAGAAAAGGCAGGAGAGTGGTCAGGTACTGTTTTCTCTCCGTTGGCAAGCTGCGCACACAATCGCAGTGTTGTACAGCTTGTTTCATCACCTTTGCGAAGTTGCCGCTCTCTCCGGCTCCCGGAGACGAAGAAGCTGCTTCTTCGCGCAAAGACGATTCTGCCGCTCACAGTGCTCTGCGGTGTGCGCCTTCTGCCGAAAGAGGTCCGGGAGCGGTGCTTAGCTCTGCAGAGCACCGTACCTTCGTCTTTAGCCTCTCTTCTCGTCTACATCTTAGCAAAAAGCTTTTCCACTCTGTCTGGCAAGGACAAACTTTGCCAGCACAGAAAACATCTCCCATCGTGTTCTAGAGGCTGCACGGAGGTCTGCCGAGTGTTTTGCAAGAAGAGAAAGAAAGTTGTCCAAAACAGCTTGCAATCGAATGTTCATGTGAATAGAAAAGGCAGGAGAGTGGTCAGGTACTGTTTTCTCTCAGTTGACGAGCTGCGCACACAATCGCAGTGTTGTACAGCTTGTTTCATCACCTTTGCGAAGCTGCCGCTCTCTCCGGCTCCCGGAGACGAAGAAGCTGCTTCTTCGCGCAAAGACGATTCTGCCGCTCATAGTGCTCTGCACTGTGTGTCTTCTGCCGAAAGAGGCCCGGGAGCGGTGCTTAGCTCTGCAGAGCACCGTACCTTCGTCTTTAGCCTGTCTTCTCGTCTCCATCTTAGCAAAACGCTTTTCCACTCTGTCTGGCAAGGAGAAACTGTGCCAGCACAGAAAACATCTCCCATCGTGTTCTAGAGGCTGCACGGAGGTCTGCCGAGTGTTTTGCAAGAAGAGAAAGAAAGTTGTCCAAAACAGCTTGCAATCGAATGTTCATGTGAATAGAAAAGGCAGGAGAGTGGTCAGGTACTGTTTTCTCTCAGTTGGCAAGCTGCGCACACAATCGCAGTGTTGTACAGCTTGTTTCATCACCTTTGCGAAGTTGCCGCTCACTCCGGCTCCCGGAGACGAAGAAGCTGCTTCTTCGCGCAAAGACAATTCTGCCGCTCATAGTGCTCTGCACTGTGTGTCTTCTGCCGAAAGACACCAGGGAGCGGTGCTTAGCTCCGCAGAGCACCTTACCTTCGTCTTTAGCCTCTCTTCTCGTCTACATCTTAGCAAAAAGCTTTTCCACTCTGTCTGGCAAGGAGAAACTTTGCCAGCACAGAAAACATCTCCAATCGTGTTCTAGAGGCTGCACGGAGGTCTGCCGAGTGTTTTGCAAGAAGAGAAAGAAAGTTGTCCAAAACAGCTTGCAATCGAATGTTCATGTGAATAGAAAAGGCAGGAGAGTGGTCAGGTACTGTTTTCTCTCAGTTGCCAAGCTGCGCACACAATCGCAGTGTTGTACAGCTTGTTTCATCACCTTTCCCAAGTTGCCGCTCTCTCCGGCTCCCGGAGACGAAGAAGCTGCTTCTTCGCGCAAAGACGATTCTGCCGCTCACAGTGCTCTGCGGTATGTGTCTTCTGCCGAAAGAGGCCCGGGAGCGGTGCTTAGCTCTGCAGAGCACCGTACCTTCGTCTTTAGCCTCTCTTCTCGTCTACATCTTAGCAAAAACCTTATCCACTCTGTCTGGCAAGGAGCAACTTTGCCAGCACAGAAAACATCTCCCATCGTGTTCTAGAGGCTGCACAGAGGTCTGCCGAGTGTTTTGCAAGAAGAGAAAGAAAGTTGTCCAAAACAGCTTGCAATCCAATGTTCATGTGAATAGAAAAGGCAGGAGAGTGGTCAGGTACTGTTTTCTCTCAGTTGGCAAGCTGCGCACACAATCGCAGTGTTGTAGAGCTTGTTTCATCACCTTTGCGAAGTTGCCGCTCTCTCCGGCTCCCGGAGACGAAGAAGCTGCTTCTTCGCGCAAAGACGATTCTGCCGCTCACAGTGCTCTGCGGTGTGCGCCTTCTGCCGAAAGAGATCCGGGAGCGGTGCTTAGCTCTGCAGAGCACCGTACGTTCGTCTTTAGCCTCTCTTCTCGTCTACATCTTAGCAAAAAGCTTTTCCACTCTGTCTGGCAAGGACAAACTTTGCCAGCACAGAAAACATCTCCCATCGTGTTCTAGAGGCTGCACGGAGGTCTGCCGAGTGTTTTGCAAGAAGAGAAAGAAAGTTGTCCAAAACAGCTTGCAATCGAATGTTCATGTGAATAGAAAAGGCAGGAGAGTGGTCAGGTACTGTTTTCTCTCAGTTGACAAGCTGCGCACACAATCGCAGTCTTGTACAGCTTGTTTCATCACCTTTGCGAAGTTGCCGCTCTCTCCGGCTCCCGGAGACGAAGAAGCTGCTTCTTCGCGGAAAGACGATTCTGCCGCTCACAGTGCTCTGCGGTGTGCGCCTTCTGCCGAAAGAGGTCCGGGAGCGGTGCTTAGCTCTGCAGAGCACCGTACCTTCGTCTTTAGCCTCTCTTCTCGTCTACATCTTAGCAAAAAGCTTTTCCACTCTGTCTGGCAAGGAGAAACTTTGCCAGCACAGAAAACATCTCCCATCGTGTTCTAGAGGCTGCACGGAGGTCTGCCGAGTGTTTTGCAAGAAGAGAAAGAAAGTTGTCCAAAACAGCTTGCAATCGAATGTTCATGTGAATAGAAAAGGCAGGAGAATGGTCAGGTACTGTTTTCTCTCAGTTGACGAGATGCGCACACAATCGCAGTGTTGTATAGCTTGTTTCATCACCTTTGCGAAGTTGCCGCTCTCTCCGGCTCCCGGAGACGAAGAAGCTGCTTCTTCGCGCAAAGACGATTCTGCCGCTCATAGTGCTCTGCACTGTGTGTCTTCTGCCGAAAGAGGCCCGGGAGCGGTGCTTAGCTCTGCAGAGCACCGTACCTTCGTCTTTAGCCTCTCTTCTCGTCTACATCTTAGCAAAAAGCTTTTCCACTCTGTCTGGCAAGGAGAAACTGTGCCAGCACAGAAAACATCTCCCATCGTGTTCTAGAGGCTGCACGGAGGTCTGCCGAGTGTTTTGCAAGAAGAGAAAGAAAGTTGTCCAAAACAGCTTGCAATCGAATGTTCATGTGAATAGAAAAGGCAGGAGAGTGGTCAGGTACTGTTTTCTCTCAGTTGACGAGCTGCGCACACAATCGCAGTGTTGTACAGCTTGTTTCATCACCTTTGCGAAGTTGCCGCTCTCTCCGGCTCCCGGAGACGAAGAAGCTGCTTCTTCGCGCAAAGACGATTCTGCCGCTCATAGTGCTCTGCACTGTGTGTCTTCTGCCGAAAGAGGCCCGGGAGCGGTTCTTCGCTCTGCAGAGCACCGTACCTTCGTCTTTAGCCTCTCTTCTCGTCTACATCTTAGCAAAAAGCTTTTCCACTATGTCTGGCAAGGAGAAACTGTGCCAGCACAAAAAACATCTCCCGTCGTGTTCTAGAGGCTGCACGGAGGTCTGCCGAGTATTTTGCAAGAAGAGAAAGAAAGTTGTCCAAAACAGCTTGCAATCGAATGTTCATGTGAATAGAAAAGGCAGGAGAGTGGTCAGGTACTGTTTTCTCTCAGTTGGCAAGCTGCGCACACAATCGCAGTGTTGTACAGCTTGTTTCATCACCTTTGCGAAGCTGCCGCTCTCTCCGGCTCCCGGAGACGGAGAAGCTGCTTCTTCGCGCAAAGACGATTCTGCCGCTCATAGTGCTCCGCGGTGTGCGCCTTCTGCCGAAAGAGATCCGGGAGCGGTGCTTAGCTCTGCAGAGCACCGTACCTTCGTCTTTAGCCTCTCTTCTCATCTGCATCTTAGCAAAAAGCTTTTCCACTCTGTCTGGCAAGGAGAAACTGTGCCAGCACAGAAAACATCTCCCATCGTGTTCTAGAGACTGCACGGAGGTCTGCCGAGTGTTTTGCAAGAAGAGAAAGAAAGTTGTCCAAAACAGCTTGCAATCGAATGTTCATGTGAATAGAAAAGGCAGGAGAGTGGTCAGGTACTGTTTTCTCTCAGTTGACGAGCTGCGCACACAATCGCAGTGTTGTACAGCTTGTTTCATCACCTTTGCGAAGCTGCCGCTCTCTCCGGCTCCCGGAGACGAAGAAGCTGCTTCTTCGCGCAAAGACGATTCTGCCGCTCATAGTGCTCTGCACTGTGTGTCTTCTGCCGAAAGAGGCCCGGGAGCGGTGCTTAGCTCTGCAGAGCACCGTACCTTCGTCTTTAGCCTCTCTTCTCGTCTACATCTTAGCAAAAAGCTTTTCCACTCTGTCTGGCAAGGACAAATTTTGCCAGCACAGAAAACATCTCCCATCGTGTTCTAGAGGCTGCACGGAGGTCTGCCGAGTGTTTTGCAAGAAGAGAAAGAAAGTTGTCCAAAACAGCTTGCAATCGAATGTTCATGTGAATAGAAAAGGCAGGAGAGTGGTCAGGTACTGTTTTCTCTCACTTGGCAAGCTGCGCACACAATCGCAGTGTTATACAGCTTGTTTCATCACCTTTGCGAAGCTGCCGCTCTCTCCGGCTCCCGGAGACGGAGAAGCTGCTTCTTCGCGCAAAGACGATTCTGCTGCTCACAGTGCTCTGCGGTGTGTGTCTTCTGCCGAAAGAGACCAGGGAGCGGTGCTTAGCTTTACAGAGCACCGTACCTTCGTCTTTAGCCTCTCTTCTCGTCTACATCTTAGCAAAAAGCTTTTCCACTCTGTCTGGCAAGGACAAACTTTGCCAGCACAGAAAACATCTCCCATCGTGTTCTAGAGGCTGCACGGAGGTCTGCCGAGTGTTTTGCAAGAAGAGAAAGAAAGTTGTCCAAAACAGCTTGCAATCGAATGTTCATGTGAATAGAAAAGGCAGGAGAGTGGTCAGGTACTGTTTTCTCTCAGGTGGCAAGCTGCGCACACAATCGCAGTGTTGTACAGCTTGTTTCATCACCTTTGCGAAGTTGCCGCTCTCTCCGGCTCCTGGAGACCAAGAAGCTGCTTCTTCGCGCAAAGACGATTCTGCCGCTCACAGTTCTCTGCGGTGTGCGTCTTCTGCCGAAAGACACCAGGGAGCGGTGCATAGCTCTGCAGAGCACCTTACCTTCGTCTTTAGCCTCTCTTCTCGTCTACATCTTAGCAAAAAGCTTTTCCACTCTGTCTGGCAAGGAGAAACTTTGCCAGCACAGAAAACATCTCCCTTCGTGTTCTAGAGGCTGCACGGAGGTCTGCCGAGTGTTTTGCAAGAAGAGAAAGAAAGTTGTCCAAAACAGCTTGCAATCGAATGTTCATGTGAATAGAAAAGGCAGGAGAGTGGTCAGGTTCTGTTTTCTCTCAGTTGGGAAGCTGCGCACACAATCGCAGTGTTGTACAGCTTGTTTCATCACCTTTGCGAAGCTGCCGCTCTCTCCGGCTCCCGGAGACGAAGAAGCTGCTTCTTCGCGCAAAGACGATTCTGCCGCTCACAGTGCTCTGCGGTGTGCGCCTTCTGCCGAAAGAGGTCCGGGAGCGGTGCTTAGCTCTGCAGAGCACCGTACCTTCGTCTTTAGCCTCTCTTCTCGTCTCCATCTTAGCAAAACGCTTTTCCACTCTGTCTGGCAAGGAGAAACTGTGCCAGCACAGAAAACATCTCCCATCGTGTTCTAGAGGCAGCACGGAGGTCTGCCGACTGTTTTGCAAGAAGAGAAAGAAAGTTGTCCAAAACAGCTTGCAATCGAATGTTCATGTGAATAGAAAAGGCAGGAGAGTGGTCAGGTACTGTTTTCTCTCAGGTGGCAAGCTGCGCACACAATCGCAGTGTTATACAGCTTGTTTCATCACCTTTGCGAAGCTGCCGCTCTCTCCGGCTCCCGGAGACGGAGAAGCTGCTTCTTCGCGCAAAGACGATTCTGCTGCTCACAGTGCTCTGCGGTGTGTGTCTTCTGCCGAAAGAGACCAGGGAGCGGTGCTTAGCTTTACAGAGCACCGTACCTTCGTCTTTAGCCTCTCTTCTCGTCTACATCTTAGCAAAAAGCTTTTCCACTCTGTCTGGCAAGGACAAACTTTGCCAGCACAGAAAACATCTCCCATCGTGTTCTAGAGGCTGCACGGAGGTCTGCCGAGTGTTTTGCAAGAAGAGAAAGAAAGTTGTCCAAAACAGCTTGCAATCGAATGTTCATGTGAATAGAAAAGGCAGGAGAGTGGTCAGGTACTGTTTTCTCTCAGGTGGCAAGCTGCGCACACAATCGCAGTGTTGTACAGCTTGTTTCATCACCTTTGCGAAGTTGCCGCTCTCTCCGGCTCCTGGAGACCAAGAAGCTGCTTCTTCGCGCAAAGACGATTCTGCCGCTCACAGTGCTCTGCACTGTGTGTCTTCTGCCGAAAGACACCAGGGAGCGGTGCATAGCTCTGCAGAGCACCTTACCTTCGTCTTTAGCCTCTCTTCTCGTCTACATCTTAGCAAAAAGCTTTTCCACTCTGTCTGGCAAGGAGAAACTTTGCCAGCACAGAAAACATCTCCCTTCGTGTTCTAGAGGCTGCACGGAGGTCTGCCGAGTGTTTTGCAAGAAGAGAAAGAAAGTTGTCCAAAACAGCTTGCAATCCAATGTTCATGTGAATAGAAAAGGCAGGAGAGTGGTCAGGTACTGTTTTCTCTCAGTTGGCAAGCTGCGCACACAATCGCAGTGTTGTACAGCTTGTTTCATCACCTTTGCTAAGTTGCCGCTCTCTCCGGCTCCCGGAGACGAAGAAGCTGCTTCTTCGCGCAAAGACGATTCTGCCGCTCACAGTGCTCTGCGGTGTGCGCCTTCTGCCGAAAGAGATCCGGGAGCGGTGCTTAGCTCTGCAGAGCACCGTACCTTCGTCTTTAGCCTGTCTTCTCGTCTCCATCTTAGCAAAACGCTTTTCCACTCTGTCTGGCAAGGAGAAACTGTGCCAGCACAGAAAACATCTCCCATCGTGTTCTAGAGGCTGCACGGAGGTCTGCCGAGTGTTTTGCAAGAAGAGAAAGAAAGTTGTCCAAAACAGCTTGCAATCGAATGTTCATGTGAATAGAAAAGGCAGGAGAGTGGTCAGGTACTGTTTTCTCTCAGTTGGCAAGCTGCGCACACAATCGCAGTGTTGTACAGCTTGTTTCATCACCTTTGCGAAGTTGCCGCTCTCTCCGGCTCCCGGAGACGAAGAAGCTGCTTCTTCGCGCAAAGACAATTCTGCCGCTCATAGTGCTCTGCACTGTGTGTCTTCTGCCGAAAGACACCAGGGAGCGGTGCTTAGCTCCGCAGAGCACCTTACCTTCGTCTTTAGCCTCTCTTCTCGTCTACATCTTAGCAAAAAGCTTTTCCACTCTGTCTGGCAAGGAGAAACTTTGCCAGCACAGAAAACATCTCCAATCGTGTTCTAGAGGCTGCACGGAGGTCTGCCGAGTGTTTTGCAAGAAGAGAAAGAAAGTTGTCCAAAACAGCTTGCAATCGAATGTTCATGTGAATAGAAAAGGCAGGAGAGTGGTCAGGTACTGTTTTCTCTCAGTTGCCAAGCTGCGCACACAATCGCAGTGTTGTACAGCTTGTTTCATCACCTTTCCCAAGTTGCCGCTCTCTCCGGCTCCCGGAGACGAAGAAGCTGCTTCTTCGCGCAAAGACGATTCTGCCGCTCACAGTGCTCTGCGGTATGTGTCTTCTGCCGAAAGAGGCCCGGGAGCGGTGCTTAGCTCTGCAGAGCACCGTACCTTCGTCTTTAGCCTCTCTTCTCGTCTACATCTTAGCAAAAACCTTATCCACTCTGTCTGGCAAGGAGCAACTTTGCCAGCACAGAAAACATCTCCCATCGTGTTCTAGAGGCTGCACAGAGGTCTGCCGAGTGTTTTGCAAGAAGAGAAAGAAAGTTGTCCAAAACAGCTTGCAATCGAATGTTCATGTGAATAGAAAAGGCAGGAGAGTGGTCAGGTACTGTTTTCTCTCAGTTGGCAAGCTGCGCACACAATCGCAGTGTTGTAGAGCTTGTTTCATCACCTTTGCGAAGTTGCCGCTCTCTCCGGCTCCCGGAGACGAAGAAGCTGCTTCTTCGCGCAAAGACGATTCTGCCGCTCACAGTGCTCTGCGGTGTGCGCCTTCTGCCGAAAGAGATCCGGGAGCGGTGCTTAGCTCTGCAGAGCACCGTACCTTCGTCTTTAGCCTCTCTTCTCGTCTACATCTTAGCAAAAAGCTTTTCCACTCTGTCTGGCAAGGAGAAACTGTTCCAGCACAGAAAACATCTCCCATCGTGTTCTAGAGACTGCAGGAGGTCTGCCGAGTGTTTTGCAAGAAGAGAAAGAAAGTTGTCCAAAACAGCTTGCAATCGAATGTTCATGTGAATAGAAAAGGCAGGAGAGTGGTCAGGTACTGTTTTCTCTCAGGTGGCAAGCTGCGCACACAATCGCAGTGTTGTACAGCTTGTTTCATCACCTTTGCGAAGCTGCCGCTCTCTCCGGCTCCCGGAGACGAAGAAGCTGCTTCTTCGCGCAAAGACGATTCTGCTGCTCACAGTGCTCTGCGGTGTGTGTCTTCTGCCGAAAGAGGCCAGGGAGCGGTGCTTAGCTCTACAGAGCACCGTACGTTCGTCTTTAGCCTCTCTTCTCGTCTACATCTTAGCAAAAAGCTTTTCCACTCTGTCTGGCAAGGACAAACTTTGCCAGCACAGAAAACATCTCCCATCGTGTTCTAGAGGCTGCACGGAGGTCTGCCGAGTGTTTTGCAAGAAGAGAAAGAAAGTTGTCCAAAACAGCTTGCAATCGAATGTTCATGTGAATAGAAAAGGCAGGAGAGTGGTCAGGTACTGTTTTCTCTCAGTTGACAAGCTGCGCACACAATCGCAGTCTTGTACAGCTTGTTTCATCACCTTTGCGAAGTTGCCGCTCTCTCCGGCTCCCGGAGACGAAGAAGCTGCTTCTTCGCGCAAAGACGATTCTGCCGCTCACAGTGCTCTGCGGTGTGCGCCTTCTGCCGAAAGAGGTCCGGGAGCGGTGCTTAGCTCTGCAGAGCACCGTACCTTCGTCTTTAGCCTCTCTTCTCGTCTACATCTTAGCAAAAAGCTTTTCCACTCTGTCTGGCAAGGAGAAACTTTGCCAGCACAGAAAACATCTCCCATCGTGTTCTAGAGGCTGCACGGAGGTCTGCCGAGTGTTTTGCAAGAAGAGAAAGAAAGTTGTCCAAAACAGCTTGCAATCGAATGTTCATGTGAATAGAAAAGGCAGGAGAATGGTCAGGTACTGTTTTCTCTCAGTTGACGAGATGCGCACACAATCGCAGTGTTGTATAGCTTGTTTCATCACCTTTGCGAAGTTGCCGCTCTCTCCGGCTCCCGGAGACGAAGAAGCTGCTTCTTCGCGCAAAGACGATTCTGCCGCTCATAGAGCTCTGCACTGTGTGTCTTCTGCCGAAAGAGGCCCGGGAGCGGTGCTTAGCTCTGCAGAGCACCGTACCTTCGTCTTTAGCCTCTCTTCTCGTCTACATCTTAGCAAAAAGCTTTTCCACTCTGTCTGGCAAGGAGAAACTGTGCCAGCACAGAAAACATCTCCCATCGTGTTCTAGAGGCTGCACGGAGGTCTGCCGAGTGTTTTGCAAGAAGAGAAAGAAAGTTGTCCAAAACAGCTTGCAATCGAATGTTCATGTGATTAGAAAAGGCAGGAGAGTGGTCAGGTACTGTTTTCTCTCCGTTGGCAAGCTGCGCACACAATCGCAGTGTTGTACAGCTTGTTTCATCACCTTTGCGAAGTTGCCGCTCTGTCCGGCTCCCGGAGACGAAGAAGCTGCTTCTTCGCGCAAAGACGATTCTGCCGCTCACAGTGCTCTGCGGTGTGCGCCTTCTGCCGAAAGAGGTCCGGGAGCGGTGCTTAGCTCTGCAGAGCACCGTACCTTCGTCTTTAGCCTCTCTTCTCGTCTACATCTTAGCAAAAAGCTTTTCCACTCTGTCTGGCAAGGACAAACTTTGCCAGCACAGAAAACATCTCCCATCGTGTTCTAGAGGCTGCACGGAGGTCTGCCGAGTGTTTTGCAAGAAGAGAAAGAAAGTTGTCCAAAACAGCTTGCAATCGAATGTTCATGTGAATAGAAAAGGCAGGAGAGTGGTCAGGTACTGTTTTCTCTCAGTTGACGAGCTGCGCACACAATCGCAGTGTTGTACAGCTTGTTTCATCACCTTTGCGAAGCTGCCGCTCTCTCCGGCTCCCGGAGACGAAGAAGCTGCTTCTTCGCGCAAAGACGATTCTGCCGCTCATAGTGCTCTGCACTGTGTGTCTTCTGCCGAAAGAGGCCCGGGAGCGGTGCGTAGCTCTGCAGAGCACCGTACCTTCGTCTTTAGCCTGTCTTCTCGTCTCCATCTTAGCAAAACGCTTTTCCACTCTGTCTGGCAAGGAGAAACTGTGCCAGCACAGAAAACATCTCCCATCGTGTTCTAGAGGCTGCACGGAGGTCTGCCGAGTGTTTTGCAAGAAGAGAAAGAAAGTTGTCCAAAACAGCTTGCAATCGAATGTTCATGTGAATAGAAAAGGCAGGAGAGTGGTCAGGTACTGTTTTCTCTCAGTTGGCAAGCTGCGCACACAATCGCAGTGTTGTACAGCTTGTTTCATCACCTTTGCGAAGTTGCCGCTCACTCCGGCTCCCGGAGACGAAGAAGCTGCTTCTTCGCGCAAAGACAATTCTGCCGCTCATAGTGCTCTGCACTGTGTGTCTTCTGCCGAAAGACACCAGGGAGCGGTGCTTAGCTCTGCAGAGCACCTTACCTTCGTCTTTAGCCTCTCTTCTCGTCTACATCTTAGCAAAAAGCTTTTCCACTCTGTCTGGCAAGGAGAAACTTTGCCAGCACAGAAAACATCTCCAATCGTGTTCTAGAGGCTGCACGGAGGTCTGCCGAGTGTTTTGCAAGAAGAGAAAGAAAGTTGTCCAAAACAGCTTGCAATCGAATGTTCATGTGAATAGAAAAGGCAGGAGAGTGGTCAGGTACTGTTTTCTCTCAGTTGCCAAGCTGCGCACACAATCGCAGTGTTGTACAGCTTGTTTCATCACCTTTCCCAAGTTGCCGCTCTCTCCGGCTCCCGGAGACGAAGAAGCTGCTTCTTCGCGCAAAGACGATTCTGCCGCTCACAGTGCTCTGCGGTATGTGTCTTCTGCCGAAAGAGGCCCGGGAGCGGTGCTTAGCTCTGCAGAGCACCGTACCTTCGTCTTTAGCCTCTCTTCTCGTCTACATCTTAGCAAAAACCTTATCCACTCTGTCTGGCAAGGAGCAACTTTGCCAGCACAGAAAACATCTCCCATCGTGTTCTAGAGGCTGCACAGAGGTCTGCCGAGTGTTTTGCAAGAAGAGAAAGAAAGTTGTCCAAAACAGCTTGCAATCCAATGTTCATGTGAATAGAAAAGGCAGGAGAGTGGTCAGGTACTGTTTTCTCTCAGTTGGCAAGCTGCGCACACAATCGCAGTGTTGTACAGCTTGTTTCATCACCTTTGCGAAGTTGCCGCTCTCTCCGGCTCCCGGAGACGAAGAAGCTGCTTCTTCGCGCAAAGACGATTCTGCCGCTCACAGTGCTCTGCGGTGTGCGCCTTCTGCCGAAAGAGATCCGGGAGCGGTGCTTAGCTCTGCAGAGCACCGTACGTTCGTCTTTAGCCTCTCTTCTCGTCTACATCTTAGCAAAAAGCTTTTCCACTCTGTCTGGCAAGGACAAACTTTGCCAGCACAGAAAACATCTCCCATCGTGTTCTAGAGGCTGCACGGAGGTCTGCCGAGTGTTTTGCAAGAAGAGAAAGAAAGTTGTCCAAAACAGCTTGCAATCGAATGTTCATGTGAATAGAAAAGGCAGGAGAGTGGTCAGGTACTGTTTTCTCTCAGTTGACAAGCTGCGCACACAATCGCAGTCTTGTACAGCTTGTTTCATCACCTTTGCGAAGTTGCCGCTCTCTCCGGCTCCCGGAGACGAAGAAGCTGCTTCTTCGCGCAAAGACGATTCTGCCGCTCACAGTGCTCTGCGGTGTGCGCCTTCTGCCGAAAGAGGTCCGGGAGCGGTGCTTAGCTCTGCAGAGCACCGTACCTTCGTCTTTAGCCTCTCTTCTCGTCTACATCTTAGCAAAAAGCTTTTCCACTCTGTCTGGCAAGGAGAAACTTTGCCAGCACAGAAAACATCTCCCATCGTGTTCTAGAGGCTGCACGGAGGTCTGCCGAGTGTTTTGCAAGAAGAGAAAGAAAGTTGTCCAAAACAGCTTGCAATCGAATGTTCATGTGAATAGAAAAGGCAGGAGAGTGGTCAGGTACTGTTTTCTCTCAGTTGCCAAGCTGCGCACACAATCGCAGTGTTGTACAGCTTGTTTCATCACCTTTCCCAAGTTGCCGCTCTCTCCGGCTCCCGGAGACGAAGAAGCTGCTTCTTCGCGCAAAGACGATTCTGCCGCTCACAGTGCTCTGCGGTATGTGTCTTCTGCCGAAAGAGGCCCGGGAGCGGTGCTTAGCTCTGCAGAGCACCGTACCTTCGTCTTTAGCCTCTCTTCTCGTCTACATCTTAGCAAAAACCTTATCCACTCTGTCTGGCAAGGAGCAACTTTGCCAGCACAGAAAACATCTCCCATCGTGTTCTAGAGGCTGCACAGAGGTCTGCCGAGTGTTTTGCAAGAAGAGAAAGAAAGTTGTCCAAAACAGCTTGCAATCGAATGTTCATGTGAATAGAAAAGGCAGGAGAGTGGTCAGGTACTGTTTTCTCTCAGTTGGCAAGCTGCGCACACAATCGCAGTGTTGTAGAGCTTGTTTCATCACCTTTGCGAAGTTGCCGCTCTCTCCGGCTCCCGGAGACGAAGAAGCTGCTTCTTCGCGCAAAGACGATTCTGCCGCTCACAGTGCTCTGCGGTGTGCGCCTTCTGCCGAAAGAGATCCGGGAGCGGTGCTTAGCTCTGCAGAGCACCGTACCTTCGTCTTTAGCCTCTCTTCTCGTCTACATCTTAGCAAAAAGCTTTTCCACTCTGTCTGGCAAGGAGAAACTGTTCCAGCACAGAAAACATCTCCCATCGTGTTCTAGAGACTGCAGGAGGTCTGCCGAGTGTTTTGCAAGAAGAGAAAGAAAGTTGTCCAAAACAGCTTGCAATCGAATGTTCATGTGAATAGAAAAGGCAGGAGAGTGGTCAGGTACTGTTTTCTCTCAGGTGGCAAGCTGCGCACACAATCGCAGTGTTGTACAGCTTGTTTCATCACCTTTGCGAAGCTGCCGCTCTCTCCGGCTCCCGGAGACGAAGAAGCTGCTTCTTCGCGCAAAGACGATTCTGCTGCTCACAGTGCTCTGCGGTGTGTGTCTTCTGCCGAAAGAGACCAGGGAGCGGTGCTTAGCTCTACAGAGCACCGTACGTTCGTCTTTAGCCTCTCTTCTCGTCTACATCTTAGCAAAAAGCTTTTCCACTCTGTCTGGCAAGGACAAACTTTGCCAGCACAGAAAACATCTCCCATCGTGTTCTAGAGGCTGCACGGAGGTCTGCCGAGTGTTTTGCAAGAAGAGAAAGAAAGTTGTCCAAAACAGCTTGCAATCGAATGTTCATGTGAATAGAAAAGGCAGGAGAGTGGTCAGGTACTGTTTTCTCTCAGTTGACAAGCTGCGCACACAATCGCAGTCTTGTACAGCTTGTTTCATCACCTTTGCGAAGTTGCCGCTCTCTCCGGCTCCCGGAGACGAAGAAGCTGCTTCTTCGCGCAAAGACGATTCTGCCGCTCACAGTGCTCTGCGGTGTGCGCCTTCTGCCGAAAGAGGTCCGGGAGCGGTGCTTAGCTCTGCAGAGCACCGTACCTTCGTCTTTAGCCTCTCTTCTCGTCTACATCTTAGCAAAAAGCTTTTCCACTCTGTCTGGCAAGGAGAAACTTTGCCAGCACAGAAAACATCTCCCATCGTGTTCTAGAGGCTGCACGGAGGTCTGCCGAGTGTTTTGCAAGAAGAGAAAGAAAGTTGTCCAAAACAGCTTGCAATCGAATGTTCATGTGAATAGAAAAGGCAGGAGAATGGTCAGGTACTGTTTTCTCTCAGTTGACGAGATGCGCACACAATCGCAGTGTTGTATAGCTTGTTTCATCACCTTTGCGAAGTTGCCGCTCTCTCCGGCTCCCGGAGACGAAGAAGCTGCTTCTTCGCGCAAAGACGATTCTGCCGCTCATAGAGCTCTGCACTGTGTGTCTTCTGCCGAAAGAGGCCCGGGAGCGGTGCTTAGCTCTGCAGAGCACCGTACCTTCGTCTTTAGCCTCTCTTCTCGTCTACATCTTAGCAAAAAGCTTTTCCACTCTGTCTGGCAAGGAGAAACTGTGCCAGCACAGAAAACATCTCCATCGTGTTCTAGAGGCTGCACGGAGGTCTGCCGAGTGTTTTGCAAGAAGAGAAAGAAAGTTGTCCAAAACAGCTTGCAATCGAATGTTCATGTGATTAGAAAAGGCAGGAGAGTGGTCAGGTACTGTTTTCTCTCCGTTGGCAAGCTGCGCACACAATCGCAGTGTTGTACAGCTTGTTTCATCACCTTTGCGAAGTTGCCGCTCTGTCCGGCTCCGGAGACGAGAAGCTGCTTCTTCGCGCAAAGACGATTCTGCCGCTCACAGTGCTCTGCGGTGTGCGCCTTCTGCCGAAAGAGGTCCGGGAGCGGTGCTTAGCTCTGCAGAGCACCGTACCTTCGTCTTTAGCCTCTCTTCTCGTCTACATCTTAGCAAAAAGCTTTTCCACTCTGTCTGGCAAGGACAAACTTTGCCAGCACAGAAAACATCTCCCATCGTGTTCTAGAGGCTGCACGGAGGTCTGCCGAGTGTTTTGCAAGAAGAGAAAGAAAGTTGTCCAAAACAGCTTGCAATCGAATGTTCATGTGAATAGAAAAGGCAGGAGAGTGGTCAGGTACTGTTTTCTCTCAGTTGACGAGCTGCGCACACAATCGCAGTGTTGTACAGCTTGTTTCATCACCTTTGCGAAGCTGCCGCTCTCTCCGGCTCCCGGAGACGAAGAAGCTGCTTCTTCGCGCAAAGACGATTCTGCCGCTCATAGTGCTCTGCACTGTGTGTCTTCTGCCGAAAGAGGCCCGGGAGCGGTGCTTAGCTCTGCAGAGCACCGTACCTTCGTCTTTAGCCTGTCTTCTCGTCTCCATCTTAGCAAAACGCTTTTCCACTCTGTCTGGCAAGGAGAAACTGTGCCAGCACAGAAAACATCTCCCATCGTGTTCTAGAGGCTGCACGGAGGTCTGCCGAGTGTTTTGCAAGAAGAGAAAGAAAGTTGTCCAAAACAGCTTGCAATCGAATGTTCATGTGAATAGAAAAGGCAGGAGAGTGGTCAGGTACTGTTTTCTCTCAGTTGGCAAGCTGCGCACACAATCGCAGTGTTGTACAGCTTGTTTCATCACCTTTGCGAAGTTGCCGCTCACTCCGGCTCCCGGAGACGAAGAAGCTGCTTCTTCGCGCAAAGACAATTCTGCCGCTCATAGTGCTCTGCACTGTGTGTCTTCTGCCGAAAGACACCAGGGAGCGGTGCTTAGCTCCGCAGAGCACCTTACCTTCGTCTTTAGCCTCTCTTCTCGTCTACATCTTAGCAAAAAGCTTTTCCACTCTGTCTGGCAAGGACAAACTTTGCCAGCACAGAAAACATCTCCAATCGTGTTCTAGAGGCTGCACGGAGGTCTGCCGAGTGTTTTGCAAGAAGAGAAAGAAAGTTGTCCAAAACAGCTTGCAATCGAATGTTCATGTGAATAGAAAAGGCAGGAGAGTGGTCAGGTACTGTTTTCTCTCAGTTGCCAAGCTGCGCACACAATCGCAGTGTTGTACAGCTTGTTTCATCACCTTTCCCAAGTTGCCGCTCTCTCCGGCTCCCGGAGACGAAGAAGCTGCTTCTTCGCGCAAAGACGATTCTGCCGCTCACAGTGCTCTGCGGTATGTGTCTTCTGCCGAAAGAGGCCCGGGAGCGGTGCTTAGCTCTGCAGAGCACCGTACCTTCGTCTTTAGCCTCTCTTCTCGTCTACATCTTAGCAAAAACCTTATCCACTCTGTCTGGCAAGGAGCAACTTTGCCAGCACAGAAAACATCTCCCATCGTGTTCTAGAGGCTGCACAGAGGTCTGCCGAGTGTTTTGCAAGAAGAGAAAGAAAGTTGTCCAAAACAGCTTGCAATCCAATGTTCATGTGAATAGAAAAGGCAGGAGAGTGGTCAGGTACTGTTTTCTCTCAGTTGGCAAGCTGCGCACACAATCGCAGTGTTGTAGAGCTTGTTTCATCACCTTTGCGAAGTTGCCGCTCTCTCCGGCTCCCGGAGACGAAGAAGCTGCTTCTTCGCGCAAAGACGATTCTGCCGCTCACAGTGCTCTGCGGTGTGCGCCTTCTGCCGAAAGAGATCCGGGAGCGGTGCTTAGCTCTGCAGAGCACCGTACGTTCGTCTTTAGCCTCTCTTCTCGTCTACATCTTAGCAAAAAGCTTTTCCACTCTGTCTGGCAAGGACAAACTTTGCCAGCACAGAAAACATCTCCCATCGTGTTCTAGAGGCTGCACGGAGGTCTGCCGAGTGTTTTGCAAGAAGAGAAAGAAAGTTGTCCAAAACAGCTTGCAATCGAATGTTCATGTGAATAGAAAAGGCAGGAGAGTGGTCAGGTACTGTTTTCTCTCAGTTGACAAGCTGCGCACACAATCGCAGTCTTGTACAGCTTGTTTCATCACCTTTGCGAAGTTGCCGCTCTCTCCGGCTCCCGGAGACGAAGAAGCTGCTTCTTCGCGCAAAGACGATTCTGCCGCTCACAGTGCTCTGCGGTGTGCGCCTTCTGCCGAAAGAGGTCCGGGAGCGGTGCTTAGCTCTGCAGAGCACCGTACCTTCGTCTTTAGCCTCTCTTCTCGTCTACATCTTAGCAAAAAGCTTTTCCACTCTGTCTGGCAAGGAGAAACTTTGCCAGCACAGAAAACATCTCCCATCGTGTTCTAGAGGCTGCACGGAGGTCTGCCGAGTGTTTTGCAAGAAGAGAAAGAAAGTTGTCCAAAACAGCTTGCAATCGAATGTTCATGTGAATAGAAAAGGCAGGAGAATGGTCAGGTACTGTTTTCTCTCAGTTGACGAGATGCGCACACAATCGCAGTGTTGTATAGCTTGTTTCATCACCTTTGCGAAGTTGCCGCTCTCTCCGGCTCCCGGAGACGAAGAAGCTGCTTCTTCGCGCAAAGACGATTCTGCCGCTCATAGTGCTCTGCACTGTGTGTCTTCTGCCGAAAGAGGCCCGGGAGCGGTGCTTAGCTCTGCAGAGCACCGTACCTTCGTCTTTAGCCTCTCTTCTCGTCTACATCTTAGCAAAAAGCTTTTCCACTCTGTCTGGCAAGGAGAAACTGTGCCAGCACAGAAAACATCTCCCATCGTGTTCTAGAGGCTGCACGGAGGTCTGCCGAGTGTTTTGCAAGAAGAGAAAGAAAGTTGTCCAAAACAGCTTGCAATCGAATGTTCATGTGATTAGAAAAGGCAGGAGAGTGGTCAGGTACTGTTTTCTCTCCGTTGGCAAGCTGCGCACACAATCGCAGTGTTGTACAGCTAGTTTCATCACCTTTGCGAAGTTGCCGCTCTGTCCGGCTCCCGGAGACGAAGAAGCTGCTTCTTCGCGCAAAGACGATTCTGCCGCTCACAGTGCTCTGCGGTGTGCGCCTTCTGCCGAAAGAGGTCCGGGAGCGGTGCTTAGCTCTGCAGAGCACCGTACCTTCGTCTTTAGCCTCTCTTCTCGTCTACATCTTAGCAAAAAGCTTTTCCACTCTGTCTGGCAAGGACAAACTTTGCCAGCACAGAAAACATCTCCCATCGTGTTCTAGAGGCTGCACGGAGGTCTGCCGAGTGTTTTGCAAGAAGAGAAAGAAAGTTGTCCAAAACAGCTTGCAATCGAATGTTCATGTGAATAGAAAAGGCAGGAGAGTGGTCAGGTACTGTTTTCTCTCAGTTGACGAGCTGCGCACACAATCGCAGTGTTGTACAGCTTGTTTCATCACCTTTGCGAAGTTGCCGCTCTCTCCGGCTCCCGGAGACGAAGAAGCTGCTTCTTCGCGCAAAGACGATTCTGCCGCTCATAGTGCTCTGCACTGTGTGTCTTCTGCGGAAAGAGGCCCGGGAGCGGTGCTTAGCTCTGCAGAGCACCGTACCTTCGTCTTTAGCCTCTCTTCTCGTCTACATCTTAGCAAAAAGCTTTTCCACTCTGTCTGGAAAGGACAAATTTTGCCAGCACAGAAAACATCTCCCATCGTGTTCTAGAGGCTGCACGGAGGTCTGCCGAGTGTTTTGCAAGAAGAGAAAGAAAGTTGTCCAAAACAGCTTGCAATCGAATGTTCATGTGAATAGAAAAGGCAGGAGAGTGGTCAGGTACTGTTTTCTCTCACTTGGCAAGCTGCGCACACAATCGCAGTGTTATACAGCTTGTTTCATCACCTTTGCGAAGCTGCCGCTCTCTCCGGCTCCCGGAGACGGAGAAGCTGCTTCTTCGCGCAAAGACGATTCTGCTGCTCACAGTGCTCTGCGGTGTGTGTCTTCTGCCGAAAGAGACCAGGGAGCGGTGCTTAGCTTTACAGAGCACCGTACCTTCGTCTTTAGCCTCTCTTCTCGTCTACATCTTAGCAAAAAGCTTTTCCACTCTGTCTGGCAAGGACAAACTTTGCCAGCACAGAAAACATCTCCCATCGTGTTCTAGAGGCTGCACGGAGGTCTGCCGAGTGTTTTGCAAGAAGAGAAAGAAAGTTGTCCAAAACAGCTTGCAATCGAATGTTCATGTGAATAGAAAAGGCAGGAGAGTGGTCAGGTACTGTTTTCTCTCAGGTGGCAAGCTGCGCACACAATCGCAGTGTTGTACAGCTTGTTTCATCACCTTTGCGAAGTTGCCGCTCTCTCCGGCTCCTGGAGACCAAGAAGCTGCTTCTTCGCGCAAAGACGATTCTGCCGCTCACAGTTCTCTGCGGTGTGCGTCTTCTGCCGAAAGACACCAGGGAGCGGTGCATAGCTCTGCAGAGCACCTTACCTTCGTCTTTAGCCTCTCTTCTCGTCTACATCTTAGCAAAAAGCTTTTCCACTCTGTCTGGCAAGGAGAAACTTTGCCAGCACAGAAAACATCTCCCTTCGTGTTCTAGAGGCTGCACGGAGGTCTGCCGAGTGTTTTGCAAGAAGAGAAAGAAAGTTGTCCAAAACAGCTTGCAATCGAATGTTCATGTGAATAGAAAAGGCAGGAGAGTGGTCAGGTTCTGTTTTCTCTCAGTTGGGAAGCTGCGCACACAATCGCAGTGTTGTACAGCTTGTTTCATCACCTTTGCGAAGTTGCCGCTCTCTCCGGCTCCCGGAGACGAAGAAGCTGCTTCTTCGCGCAAAGACGATTCTGCCGCTCACAGTGCTCTGCGGTGTGCGCCTTCTGCCGAAAGAGGTCCGGGAGCGGTGCTTAGCTCTGCAGAGCACCGTACCTTCGTCTTTAGCCTCTCTTCTCGTCTCCATCTTAGCAAAACGCTTTTCCACTCTGTCTGACAAGGAGAAACTGTGCCAGCACAGAAAACATCTCCCATCGTGTTCTAGAGGCAGCACGGAGGTCTGCCGACTGTTTTGCAAGAAGAGAAAGAAAGTTGTCCAAAACAGCTTGCAATCGAATGTTCATGTGAATAGAAAAGGCAGGAGAGTGGTCAGGTACTGTTTTCTCTCAGTTGGCAAGCTGCGCACACAATCGCAGTGTTATACAGCTTGTTTCATCACCTTTGCGAAGCTGCCGCTCTCTCCGGCTCCCGGAGACGGAGAAGCTGCTTCTTCGCGCAAAGACGATTCTGCTGCTCACAGTGCTCTGCGGTGTGTGTCTTCTGCCGAAAGAGACCAGGGAGCGGTGCTTAGCTTTACAGAGCACCGTACCTTCGTCTTTAGCCTCTCTTCTCGTCTACATCTTAGCAAAAAGCTTTTCCACTCTGTCTGGCAAGGACAAACTTTGCCAGCACAGAAAACATCTCCCATCGTGTTCTAGAGGCTGCACGGAGGTCTGCCGAGTGTTTTGCAAGAAGAGAAAGAAAGTTGTCCAAAACAGCTTGCAATCGAATGTTCATGTGAATAGAAAAGGCAGGAGAGTGGTCAGGTACTGTTTTCTCTCAGGTGGCAAGCTGCGCACACAATCGCAGTGTTGTACAGCTTGTTTCATCACCTTTGCGAAGTTGCCGCTCTCTCCGGCTCCTGGAGACCAAGAAGCTGCTTCTTCGCGCAAAGACGATTCTGCCGCTCACAGTGCTCTGCACTGTGTGTCTTCTGCCGAAAGACACCAGGGAGCGGTGCATAGCTCTGCAGAGCACCTTACCTTCGTCTTTAGCCTCTCTTCTCGTCTACATCTTAGCAAAAAGCTTTTCCACTCTGTCTGGCAAGGAGAAACTTTGCCAGCACAGAAAACATCTCCCTTCGTGTTCTAGAGGCTGCACGGAGGTCTGCCGAGTGTTTTGCAAGAAGAGAAAGAAAGTTGTCCAAAACAGCTTGCAATCCAATGTTCATGTGAATAGAAAAGGCAGGAGAGTGGTCAGGTTCTGTTTTCTCTCAGTTGGGAAGCTGCGCACACAATCGCAGTGTTGTACAGCTTGTTTCATCACCTTTGCTAAGTTGCCGCTCTCTCCGGCTCCCGGAGACGAAGAAGCTGCTTCTTCGCGCAAAGACGATTCTGCCGCTCACAGTGCTCTGCGGTGTGCGCCTTCTGCCGAAAGAGGTCCGGGAGCGGTGCTTAGCTCTGCAGAGCACCGTACCTTCGTCTTTAGCCTCTCTTCTCGTCTCCATCTTAGCAAAACGCTTTTCCACTCTGTCTGGCAAGGAGAAACTGTGCCAGCACAGAAAACATCTCCCATCGTGTTCTAGAGGCTGCACGGAGGTCTGCCGAGTGTTTTGCAAGAAGAGAAAGAAAGTTGTCCAAAACAGCTTGCAATCGAATGTTCATGTGAATAGAAAAGGCAGGAGAGTGGTCAGGTACTGTTTTCTCTCAGTTGGCAAGCTGCGCACACAATCGCAGTGTTGTACAGCTTGTTTCATCACCTTTGCGAAGTTGCCGCTCACTCCGGCTCCCGGAGACGAAGAAGCTGCTTCTTCGCGCAAAGACAATT
This sequence comes from Melozone crissalis, assembly GCF_028551555.1. Classification (NCBI taxonomy): domain Eukaryota; kingdom Metazoa; phylum Chordata; class Aves; order Passeriformes; family Passerellidae; genus Melozone; species Melozone crissalis. The sequence continues at coordinate 88,732 of NW_026536290.1, read as the reverse complement.
CTGCCGCTCATAGTGCTCTGCACTGTGTGTCTTCTGCCGAAAGACACCAGGGAGCGGTGCTTAGCTCTGCAGAGCACCTTACCTTCGTCTTTAGCCTCTCTTCTCGTCTACATCTTAGCAAAAAGCTTTTCCACTCTGTCTGGCAAGGAGAAACTTTGCCAGCACAGAAAACATCTCCCTTCGTGTTCTAGAGGCTGCACGGAGGTCTGCCGAGTGTTTTGCAAGAAGAGAAAGAAAGTTGTCCAAAACAGCTTGCAATCCAATGTTCATGTGAATAGAAAAGGCAGGAGAGTGGTCAGGTACTGTTTTCTCTCAGTTGCCAAGCTGCGCACACAATCGCAGTGTTGTACAGCTTGTTTCATCACCTTTCCCAAGTTGCCGCTCTCTCCGGCTCCCGGAGACGAAGAAGCTGCTTCTTCGCGCAAAGACGATTCTGCCGCTCACAGTGCTCTGCGGTATGTGTCTTCTGCCGAAAGAGGCCCGGGAGCGGTGCTTAGCTCTGCAGAGCACCGTACCTTCGTCTTTAGCCTCTCTTCTCGTCTACATCTTAGCAAAAAGCTTTTCCACTCTGTCTGGCAAGGAGAAACTGTGCCAGCACAGAAAACATCTCCCATCGTGTTCTAGAGGCTGCACAGAGGTCTGCCGAGTGTTTTGCAAGAAGAGAAAGAAAGTTGTCCAAAACAGCTTGCAATCGAATGTTCATGTGAATAGAAAAGGCAGGAGAGTGGTCAGGTACTGTTTTCTCTCAGTTGGCAAGCTGCGCACACAATCGCAGTGTTGTAGAGCTTGTTTCATCACCTTTGCGAAGTTGCCGCTCTCTCCGGCTCCCGGAGACGAAGAAGCTGCTTCTTCGCGCAAAGACGATTCTGCCGCTCACAGTGCTCTGCGGTGTGCGCCTTCTGCCGAAAGAGATCCGGGAGCGGTGCTTAGCTCTGCAGAGCACCGTACCTTCGTCTTTAGCCTCTCTTCTCGTCTACATCTTAGCAAAAAGCTTTTCCACTCTGTCTGGCAAGGAGAAACTGTTCCAGCACAGAAAACATCTCCCTTCGTGTTCTAGAGGCTGCACGGAGGTCTGCCGAGTGTTTTGCAAGAAGAGAAAGAAAGTTGTCCAAAACAGCTTGCAATCGAATGTTCATGTGAATAGAAAAGGCAGGAGAGTGGTCAGGTACTGTTTTCTCTCAGTTGGCAAGCTGCGCACACAATCGCAGTGTTGTACAGCTTGTTTCATCACCTTTGCGAAGCTGCCGCTCTCTCCGGCTCCCGGAGACGAAGAAGCTGCTTCTTCGCGCAAAGACGATTCTGCTGCTCACAGTGCTCTGCGGTGTGTGTCTTCTGCCGAAAGAGACCAGGGAGCGGTGCTTAGCTCTACAGAGCACCGTACGTTCGTCTTTAGCCTCTCTTCTCGTCTACATCTTAGCAAAAAGCTTTTCCACTCTGTCTGGCAAGGACAAACTTTGCCAGCACAGAAAACATCTCCCATCGTGTTCTAGAGGCTGCACGGAGGTCTGCCGAGTGTTTTGCAAGAAGAGAAAGAAAGTTGTCCAAAACAGCTTGCAATCGAATGTTCATGTGAATAGAAAAGGCAGGAGAGTGGTCAGGTACTGTTTTCTCTCAGGTGGCAAGCTGCGCACACAATCGCAGTGTTGTACAGCTTGTTTCATCACCTTTGCGAAGCTGCCGCTCTCTCCGGCTCCCGGAGACGAAGAAGCTGCTTCTTCGCGCAAAGACGATTCTGCTGCTCACAGTGCTCTGCGGTGTGTGTCTTCTGCCGAAAGAGACCAGGGAGCGGTGCTTAGCTCTACAGAGCACCGTACGTTCGTCTTTAGCCTCTCTTCTCGTCTACATCTTAGCAAAAAGCTTTTCCACTCTGTCTGGCAAGGACAAACTTTGCCAGCACAGAAAACATCTCCCATCGTGTTCTAGAGGCTGCACGGAGGTCTGCCGAGTGTTTTGCAAGAAGAGAAAGAAAGTTGTCCAAAACAGCTTGCAATCGAATGTTCATGTGAATAGAAAAGGCAGGAGAGTGGTCAGGTACTGTTTTCTCTCAGGTGGCAAGCTGCGCACACAATCGCAGTGTTGTACAGCTTGTTTCATCACCTTTGCGAAGTTGCCGCTCTCTCCGGCTCCTGGAGACCAAGAAGCTGCTTCTTCGCGCAAAGACGATTCTGCCGCTCACAGTGCTCTGCACTGTGTGTCTTCTGCCGAAAGACACCAGGGAGCGGTGCATAGCTCTGCAGAGCACCTTACCTTCGTCTTTAGCCTCTCTTCTCGTCTACATCTTAGCAAAAAGCTTTTCCACTCTGTCTGGCAAGGAGAAACTTTGCCAGCACAGAAAACATCTCCCTTCGTGTTCTAGAGGCTGCACGGAGGTCTGCCGAGTGTTTTGCAAGAAGAGAAAGAAAGTTGTCCAAAACAGCTTGCAATCCAATGTTCATGTGAATAGAAAAGGCAGGAGAGTGGTCAGGTTCTGTTTTCTCTCAGTTGGGAAGCTGCGCACACAATCGCAGTGTTGTACAGCTTGTTTCATCACCTTTGCTAAGTTGCCGCTCTCTCCGGCTCCCGGAGACGAAGAAGCTGCTTCTTCGCGCAAAGACGATTCTGCCGCTCACAGTGCTCTGCGGTGTGCGCCTTCTGCCGAAAGAGGTCCGGGAGCGGTGCTTAGCTCTGCAGAGCACCGTACCTTCGTCTTTAGCCTCTCTTCTCGTCTCCATCTTAGCAAAACGCTTTTCCACTCTGTCTGGCAAGGAGAAACTGTGCCAGCACAGAAAACATCTCCCATCGTGTTCTAGAGGCTGCACGGAGGTCTGCCGAGTGTTTTGCAAGAAGAGAAAGAAAGTTGTCCAAAACAGCTTGCAATCGAATGTTCATGTGAATAGAAAAGGCAGGAGAGTGGTCAGGTACTGTTTTCTCTCAGTTGGCAAGCTGCGCACACAATCGCAGTGTTGTACAGCTTGTTTCATCACCTTTGCGAAGTTGCCGCTCACTCCGGCTCCCGGAGACGAAGAAGCTGCTTCTTCGCGCAAAGACAATTCTGCCGCTCATAGTGCTCTGCACTGTGTGTCTTCTGCCGAAAGACACCAGGGAGCGGTGCTTAGCTCCGCAGAGCACCTTACCTTCGTCTTTAGCCTCTCTTCTCGTCTACATCTTAGCAAAAAGCTTTTCCACTCTGTCTGGCAAGGAGAAACTGTGCCAGCACAGAAAACATCTCCCTTCGTGTTCTAGAGGCTGCACGGAGGTCTGCCGAGTGTTTTGCAAGAAGAGAAAGAAAGTTGTCCAAAACAGCTTGCAATCGAATGTTCATGTGATTAGAAAAGGCAGGAGAGTGGTCAGGTACTGTTTTCTCTCAGTTGCCAAGCTGCGCACACAATCGCAGTGTTGTACAGCTTGTTTCATCACCTTTGCCAAGTTGCCGCTCTCTCCGGCTCCCGGAGACGAAGAAGCTGCTTCTTCGCGCAAAGACGATTCTGCCGCTCACAGTGCTCTGCGGTGTGCGCCTTCTGCCGAAAGAGACCAGGGAGCGGTGCTTAGCTCTGCAGAGCACCGTACCTTCGTCTTTAGCCTCTCTTCTCGTCTCCATCTTAGCAAAACGCTTTTCCACTCTGTCTGGCAAGGAGAAACTGTGCCAGCACAGAAAACATCTCCCATCGTGTTCTAGAGGCTGCACGGAGGTCTGCCGACTGTTTTGCAAGAAGTGAAAGAAAGTTGTCCAAAACAGCTTGCAATCGAATGTTCATGTGAATAGAAAAGGCAGGAGAGTGGTCAGGTACTGTTTTCTCTCAGTTGGCAAGCTGCGCACACAATCGCAGTGTTGTACAGCTTGTTTCATCACCTTTGCGAAGTTGCCGCTCTCTCCGGCTCCCGGAGACGAAGAAGCTGCTTCTTCGCGCAAAGACGATTCTGCCGCTCACAGTGCTCTGCGGTGTGCGCCTTCTGCCGAAAGAGGTCCGGGAGCGGTGCTTAGCTCTGCAGAGCACCGTACCTTCGTCTTTAGCCTCTCTTCTCGTCTGCATCTTAGCAAAAAGCTTTTCCACTATGTCTGGCAAGGAGAAACTGTGCCAGCACAAAAAACATCTCCCATCGTGTTCTAGAGGCTGCACGGAGGTCTGCCGAGTGTTTTGCAAGAAGAGAAAGAAAGTTGTCCAAAACAGCTTGCAATCGAATGTTCATGTGAATAGAAAAGGCAGGAGAGTGGTCAGGTACTGTTTTCTCTCAGTTGGCAAGCTGCGCACACAATCGCAGTGTTGTACAGCTTGTTTCATCACCTTTGCGAAGTTGCCGCTCTCTCCGGCTCCCGGAGACCAAGAAGCTGCTTCTTCGCGCAAAGACGATTCTGCTGCTCACAGTGCTCTGCGGTGTGTGTCTTCTGCCGAAAGAGACCAGGGAGCGGTGCTTAGCTCTACAGAGCACCGTACCTTCGTCTTTAGCCTCTCTTCTCGTCTACATCTTAGCAAAAAGCTTTTCCACTCTGTCTGGCAAGGAGAAACTGTGCCAGCACAGAAAACATCTCCCATCGTGTTCTAGAGGCTGCACGGAGGTCTGCCGAGTGTTTTGCAAGAAGAGAAAGAAAGTTGTCCAAAACAGCTTGCAATCGAATGTTCATGTGAATAGAAAAGGCAGGAGAGTGGTCAGGTACTGTTTTCTCTCAGTTGGCAAGCTGCGCACACAATCGCAGCGTTGTACAGCTTGTTTCATCACCTTTGCGAAGTTGCCGCTCTCTCCGGCTCCCGGAGACGAAGAAGCTGCTTCTTCGCGCAAAGACGATTCTGCCGCTCACAGTGCTCTGCGGTGTGCGCCTTCTGCCGAAAGAGGTCCGGGAGCGGTGCTTAGCTCTGCAGAGCACCGTACCTTCGTCTTTAGCCTCTCTTCTCGTCTCCATCTTAGCAAAACGCTTTTCCACTCTGTCTGGCAAGGAGAAACTGTGCCAGCACAGAAAACATCTCCCTTCGTGTTCTAGAGGCTGCACGGAGGTCTGCCGAGTGTTTTGCAAGAAGAGAAAGAAAGTTGTCCAAAACAGCTTGCAATCGAATGTTCATGTGATTAGAAAAGGCAGGAGAGTGGTCAGGTACTGTTTTCTCTCAGTTGCCAAGCTGCGCACACAATCGCAGTGTTGTACAGCTTGTTTCATCACCTTTGCGAAGTTGCCGCTCTCTCCGGCTCCCGGAGACGAAGAAGCTGCTTCTTCGCGCAAAGACGATTCTGCCGCTCACAGTGCTCTGCGGTGTGCGCCTTCTGCCGAAAGAGATCCGGGAGCGGTGCTTAGCTCTGCAGAGCACCGTACCTTCGTCTTTAGCCTCTCTTCTCGTCTACATCTTAGCAAAACGCTTTTCCACTCTGTCTGGCAAGGAGAAACTGTGCCAGCACAGAAAACATCTCCCTTCGTGTTCTAGAGACTGCACGGAGGTCTGCCGAGTGTTTTGCAAGAAGAGAAAGAAAGTTGTCCAAAACAGCTTGCAATCGAATGTTCATGTGAATAGAAAAGGCAGGAGAGTGGTCAGGTACTGTTTTCTCTCACTTGGCAAGCTGCGCACACAATCGCAGTGTTGTACAGCTTGTTTCATCACCTTTGCGAAGTTGCCGCTCTCTCCGGCTCCCGGAGACCAAGAAGCTGCTTCTTCGCGCAAAGACGATTCTGCCGCTCACAGTGCTCTGCGGTGTGCGCCTTCTCCCTAAAGAGATCCGGGAGCGGTGCTTAGCTCTGCAGAGCACCGTACCTTCGTCTTTAGCCTCTCTTCTCGTCTGCATCTTAGCAAAAAGCTTTTCCACTCTGTCTGGCAAGGAGAAACTGTGCCAGCACAGAAAACATCTCCCTTCGTGTTCTAGAGACTGCACGGAGGTCTGCCGAGTGTTTTGCAAGAAGAGAAAGAAAGTTGTCCAAAACAGCTTGCAATCGAATGTTCATGTGAATAGAAAAGGCAGGAGAGTGGTCAGGTACTGTTTTCTCTCAGTTGGCAAGCTGCGCACACAATCGCAGTGTTGTACAGCTTGTTTCATCACCTTTGCGAAGTTGCCGCTCTCTCCGGCTCCCGGAGACGAAGAAGCTGCTTCTTCGCGCAAAGACGATTCTGCCGCTCACAGTGCTCTGCGGTGTGCGCCTTCTGCCGAAAGAGGTCCGGGAGCGGTGCTTAGCTCTGCAGAGCACCGTACCTTCGTCTTTAGCCTCTCTTCTCGTCTGCATCTTAGCAAAAAGCTTTTCCACTCTGTCTGGCAAGGAGAAACTGTGCCAGCACAAAAAACATCTCCCATCGTGTTCTAGAGGCTGCACGGAGGTCTGCCGAGTGTTTTGCAAGAAGAGAAAGAAAGTTGTCCAAAACAGCTTGCAATCGAATGTTCATGTGAATAGAAAAGGCAGGAGAGTGGTCAGGTACTGTTTTCTCTCAGTTGGCAAGCTGCGCACACAATCGCAGTGTTGTACAGCTTGTTTCATCACCTTTGCGAAGTTGCCGCTCTCTCCGGCTCCCGGAGACCAAGAAGCTGCTTCTTCGCACAAAGACGATTCTGCTGCTCACAGTGCTCTGCGGTGTGTGTCTTCTGCCGAAAGAGACCAGGGAGCGGTGCTTAGCTCTACAGAGCACCGTACCTTCGTCTTTAGCCTCTCTTCTCGTCTACATCTTAGCAAAAAGCTTTTCCACTCTGTCTGGCAAGGAGAAACTGTGCCAGCACAGAAAACATCTCCCATCGTGTTCTAGAGGCTGCACGGAGGTCTGCCGAGTGTTTTGCAAGAAGAGAAAGAAAGTTGTCCAAAACAGCTTGCAATCGAATGTTCATGTGAATAGAAAAGGCAGGAGAGTGGTCAGGTACTGTTTTCTCTCAGTTGGCAAGCTGCGCACACAATCGCAGTGTTGTACAGCTTGTTTCATCACCTTTGCGAAGTTGCCGCTCTCTCCGGCTCCCGGAGACGAAGAAGCTGCTTCTTCGCGCAAAGACGATTCTGCCGCTCACAGTGCTCTGCGGTGTGCGCCTTCTGCCGAAAGAGGTCCGGGAGCGGTGCTTAGCTCTGCAGAGCACCGTACCTTCGTCTTTAGCCTCTCTTCTCGTCTACATCTTAGCAAAAAGCTTTTCCACTCTGTCTGGCAAGGAGAAACTGTGCCAGCACAGAAAACATCTCCCATCGTGTTCTAGAGGCTGCACGGAGGTCTGCCGAGTGTTTTGCAAGAAGAGAAAGAAAGTTGTCCAAAACAGCTTGCAATCGAATGTTCATGTGAATAGAAAAGGCAGGAGAGTGGTCAGGTACTGTTTTCTCTCAGTTGTCAAGCTGCGCACACAATCGCAGTGTTGTACAGCTTGTTTCATCACCTTTGCGAAGCTGCCGCTCTCTCCGGCTCCCGGAGACGAAGAAGCTGCTTCTTCGCGCAAAGACGATTCTGCCGCTCACAGTGCTCTGCGGTGTGCGCCTTCTGCCGAAAGAGGTCCGGGAGCGGTGCTTAGCTCTGCAGAGCACCGTACCTTCGTCTTTAGCCTCTCTTCTCGTCTACATCTTAGCAAAAAGCTTTTCCACTATGTCTGGCAAGGAGAAACTGTGCCAGCACAAAAAACATCTCCCATCGTGTTCTAGAGGCTGCACGGAGGTCTGCCGAGTGTTTTGCAAGAAGAGAAAGAAAGTTGTCCAAAACAGCTTGCAATCGAATTTTCATGTGAATAGAAAAGGCAGGAGAGGGGTCAGGTACTGTTTTCTCTCAGTTGGCATGCTGCGCACACAATCGCAGTCTTGTACAGCTTGTTTCATCACCTTTGCGAAGTTGCCGCTCTCTCCGGCTCCCGGAGACGAAGAAGCTGCTTCTTCGCGCAAAGACGATTCTGCCGCTCACAGTGCTCTGCGGTGTGCGCCTTCTGCCGAAAGAGGCCAGGGAGCGGTGCTTAGCTCTGCACTGCACCGTACCTTCGTCTTTAGCCTCTCTTCTCGTCTACATCTTAGCAAAAAGCTTTTCCACTCTGTCTGGCAAGGAGAAACTTTGCCAGCACAGAAAACATCTCCCATCGTGTTCTCGAGGCTGCACGGAGGTCTGCCGAGTGTTTTGCAAGAAGAGAAAGAAAGTTGTCCAAAACAGCTTGCAATCGAATGTTCATGTGAATAGAAAAGGCAGGAGAGTGGTCAGGTACTGTTTTCTCTCACTTGGCAAGCTGCGCACACAATCGCAGTGTTGTACAGCTTGTTTCATCACCTTTGCGAAGTTGCCGCTCTCTCCGGCTCCTGGAGACCAAGAAGCTGCTTCTTCGCGCAAAGACGATTCTGCCGCTCACAGTGCTCTGCACTGTGTGTCTTCTGCCGAAAGACACCAGGGAGCGGTGCATAGCTCTGCAGAGCACCTTACCTTCGTCTTTAGCCTCTCTTCTCGTCTACATCTTAGCAAAAAGCTTTTCCACTCTGTCTGGCAAGGAGAAACTTTGCCAGCACAGAAAACATCTCCCTTCGTGTTCTAGAGGCTGCACGGAGGTCTGCCGAGTGTTTTGCAAGAAGAGAAAGAAAGTTGTCCAAAACAGCTTGCAATCGAATGTTCATGTGAATAGAAAAGGCAGGAGAGTGGTTCAGGTTCTGTTTTCTCTCAGTTGGGAAGCTGCGCACACAATCGCAGTGTTGTACAGCTTGTTTCATCACCTTTGCAAGTTGCCGCTCTCTCCGGCTCCCGGAGACGAAGAAGCTGCTTCTTCGCGCAAAGACGATTCTGCCGCTCACAGTGCTCTGCGGTGTGCGCCTTCTGCCGAAAGAGGTCCGGGAGCGGTGCTTAGCTCTGCAGAGCACCGTACCTTCGTCTTTAGCCTCTCTTCTCGTCTCCATTTTAGCAAAACGCTTTTCCACTCTGTCTGGCAAGGAGAAACTGTGCCAGCACAGAAAACATCTCCCATCGTGTTCTAGAGGCTGCACGGAGGTCTGCCGAGTGTTTTGCAAGAAGAGAAAGAAAGTTGTCCAAAACAGCTTGCAATCGAATGTTCATGTGAATAGAAAAGGCAGGAGAGTGGTCAGGTACTGTTTTCTCTCAGTTGGCAAGCTGCGCACACAATCGCAGTGTTGTACAGCTTGTTTCATCACCTTTGCGAAGCTGCCGCTCTCTCCGGCTCCCGGAGACGAAGAAGCTGCTTCTTCGCGCAAAGACGATTCTGCTGCTCACAGTGCTCTGCGGTGTGTGTCTTCTGCCGAAAGAGACCAGGGAGCGGTGCTTAGCTCTACAGAGCACCGTACGTTCGTCTTTAGCCTCTCTTCTCGTCTACATCTTAGCAAAAAGCTTTTCCACTCTGTCTGGCAAGGACAAACTTTGCCAGCACAGAAAACATCTCCCATCGTGTTCTAGAGGCTGCACGGAGGTCTGCCGAGTGTTTTGCAAGAAGAGAAAGAAAGTTGTCCAAAACAGCTTGCAATCGAATGTTCATGTGAATAGAAAAGGCAGGAGAGTGGTCAGGTACTGTTTTCTCTCAGTTGACAAGCTGCGCACACAATCGCAGTCTTGTACAGCTTGTTTCATCACCTTTGCGAAGTTGCCGCTCTCTCCGGCTCCCGGAGACGAAGAAGCTGCTTCTTCGCGCAAAGACGATTCTGCCGCTCACAGTGCTCTGCGGTGTGCGCCTTCTGCCGAAAGAGGCCAGGGAGCGGTGCTTAGCTCTGCAGAGCACCGTACCTTCGTCTTTAGCCTCTCTTCTCGTCTACATCTTAGCAAAAAGCTTTTCCACTCTGTCTGGCAAGGAGAAACTGTGCCAGCACAGAAAACATCTCCCATCGTGTTCTAGAGGCTGCACGGAGGTCTGCCGAGTGTTTTGCAAGAAGAGAAAGAAAGTTGTCCAAAACAGCTTGCAATCGAATGTTCATGTGAATAGAAAAGGCAGGAGAATGGTCAGGTACTGTTTTCTCTCAGTTGACGAGATGCGCACACAATCGCAGTGTTGTACAGCTTGTTTCATCACCTTTGCGAAGCTGCCGCTCTCTCCGGCTCCCGGAGACGAAGAAGCTGCTTCTTCGCGCAAAGACGATTCTGCCGCTCATAGTGCTCTGCACTGTGTGTCTTCTGCCGAAAGAGGCCCGGGAGCGGTGCTTAGCTCTGCAGAGCACCGTACCTTCGTCTTTAGCCTCTCTTCTCGTCTACATCTTAGCAAAAAGCTTTTCCACTCTGTCTGGCAAGGAGAAACTGTGCCAGCACAGAAAACATCTCCCATCGTGTTCTAGAGGCTGCACGGAGGTCTGCCGAGTGTTTTGCAAGAAAACAAAGAAAGTTGTCCAAAACAGCTTGCAATCGAATGTTCATGTGAATAGAAAAGGCAGGAGAGTGGTCAGGTACTGTTTTCTCTCCGTTGGCAAGCTGCGCACACAATCGCAGTGTTGTACAGCTAGTTTCATCACCTTTGCGAAGTTGCCGCTCTGTCCGGCTCCCGGAGACGAAGAAGCTGCTTCTTCGCGCAAAGACGATTCTGCCGCTCACAGTGCTCTGCGGTGTGCGCCTTCTGCCGAAAGAGGTCCGGGAGCGGTGCTTAGCTCTGCAGAGCACCGTACCTTCGTCTTTAGCCTCTCTTCTCGTCTACATCTTAGCAAAAAGCTTTTCCACTCTGTCTGGCAAGGACAAACTTTGCCAGCACAGAAAACATCTCCCTTCGTGTTCTAGAGGCTGCACGGAGGTCTGCCGAGTGTTTTGCAAGAAGAGAAAGAAAGTTGTCCAAAACAGCTTGCAATCGAATGTTCATGTGAATAGAAAAGGCAGGACAATGGTCAGGTACTGCTTTCTCTCAGTTGACGAGCTGCGCACACAATCGCAGTGTTGTACAGCTTGTTTCATCACCTTTGCGAAGCTGCCGCTCTCTCCGGCTCCCGGAGACGAAGAAGCTGCTTCTTCGCGCAAAGACGATTCTGCCGCTCACAGTGCTCTGCGGTGTGCGCCTTCTGCCGAAAGAGGCCGGGGAGCTGTGCTTAGCTCTGCAGAGCACCGTACCTTCGTCTTTAGCGTCTCTTCTCGTCTACATCTTAGCAAAAAGCTTTTCCACTCTGTCTGGCAAGGAGAAACTGTGCCAGCACAGAAAACATCTCCCATCGTGTTCTAGAGGCTGCACGGAGGTCTGCCGAGTGTTTTGCAAGAAGAGAAAGAAAGTTGTCCAAAACAGCTTGCAATCGAATGTTCATGTGAATAGAAAAGGCAGGAGAGTGGTCAGGTACTGTTTTCTCTCAGGTGGCAAGGTGCGCACACAATCGCAGTGTTATACAGCTTGTTTCATCACCTTTGCGAAGCTGCCGCTCTCTCCGGCTCCCGGAGACGGAGAAGCTGCTTCTTCGCGCAAAGACGATTCTGCTGCTCACAGTGCTCTGCGGTGTGTGTCTTCTGCCGAAAGAGACCAGGGAGCGGTGCTTAGCTTTACAGAGCACCGTACCTTCGTCTTTAGCCTCTCTTCTCGTCTACATCTTAGCAAAAAGCTTTTCCACTCTGTCTGGCAAGGACAAACTTTGCCAGCACAGAAAACATCTCCCATCGTGTTCTAGAGGCTGCACGGAGGTCTGCCGAGTGTTTTGCAAGAAGAGAAAGAAAGTTGTCCAAAACAGCTTGCAATCGAATGTTCATGTGAATAGAAAAGGCAGGAGAGTGGTCAGGTACTGTTTTCTCTCAGTTGGCAAGCTGCGCACACAATCGCAGTGTTGTACAGCTTGTTTCATCACCTTTGCGAAGTTGCCGCTCTCTCCGGCTCCCGGAGACGAAGAAGCTGCTTCTTCGCGCAAAGACGATTCTGCCGCTCACAGTGCTCTGCGGTGTGCGCCTTCTGCCGAAAGAGGCCAGGGAGCGGTGCTTAGCTCTGCAGAGCACCGTACCTTCGTCTTTAGCCTCTCTTCTCGTCTACATCTTAGCAAAAAGCTTTTCCACTCTGTCTGGCAAGGAGAAACTGTGCCAGCACAGAAAACATCTCCCATCGTGTTCTAGAGGCTGCACGGAGGTCTGCCGAGTGTTTTGCAAGAAGAGAAAGAAAGTTGTCCAAAACAGCTTGCAATCGAATGTTCATGTGAATAGAAAAGGCAGGAGAATGGTCAGGTACTGTTTTCTCTCAGTTGACGAGATGCGCACACAATCGCAGTGTTGTACAGCTTGTTTCATCACCTTTGCGAAGCTGCCGCTCTCTCCGGCTCCCGGAGACGAAGAAGCTGCTTCTTCGCGCAAAGACGATTCTGCCGCTCATAGTGCTCTGCACTGTGTGTCTTCTGCCGAAAGAGGCCCGGGAGCGGTGCTTAGCTCTGCAGAGCACCGTACCTTCGTCTTTAGCCTCTCTTCTCGTCTACATCTTAGCAAAAAGCTTTTCCACTCTGTCTGGCAAGGAGAAACTGTGCCAGCACAGAAAACATCTCCCATCGTGTTCTAGAGGCTGCACGGAGGTCTGCCGAGTGTTTTGCAAGAAAACAAAGAAAGTTGTCCAAAACAGCTTGCAATCGAATGTTCATGTGAATAGAAAAGGCAGGAGAGTGGTCAGGTACTGTTTTCTCTCCGTTGGCAAGCTGCGCACACAATCGCAGTGTTGTACAGCTAGTTTCATCACCTTTGCGAAGTTGCCGCTCTGTCCGGCTCCCGGAGACGAAGAAGCTGCTTCTTCGCGCAAAGACGATTCTGCCGCTCACAGTGCTCTGCGGTGTGCGCCTTCTGCCGAAAGAGGTCCGGGAGCGGTGCTTAGCTCTGCAGAGCACCGTACCTTCGTCTTTAGCCTCTCTTCTCGTCTACATCTTAGCAAAAAGCTTTTCCACTCTGTCTGGCAAGGACAAACTTTGCCAGCACAGAAAACATCTCCCTTCGTGTTCTAGAGGCTGCACGGAGGTCTGCCGAGTGTTTTGCAAGAAGAGAAAGAAAGTTGTCCAAAACAGCTTGCAATCGAATGTTCATGTGAATAGAAAAGGCAGGACAATGGTCAGGTACTGCTTTCTCTCAGTTGACGAGCTGCGCACACAATCGCAGTGTTGTACAGCTTGTTTCATCACCTTTGCGAAGCTGCCGCTCTCTCCGGCTCCCGGAGACGAAGAAGCTGCTTCTTCGCGCAAAGACGATTCTGCCGCTCACAGTGCTCTGCGGTGTGCGCCTTCTGCCGAAAGAGGCCGGGGAGCTGTGCTTAGCTCTGCAGAGCACCGTACCTTCGTCTTTAGCGTCTCTTCTCGTCTACATCTTAGCAAAAAGCTTTTCCACTCTGTCTGGCAAGGAGAAACTGTGCCAGCACAGAAAACATCTCCCATCGTGTTCTAGAGGCTGCACGGAGGTCTGCCGAGTGTTTTGCAAGAAGAGAAAGAAAGTTGTCCAAAACAGCTTGCAATCGAATGTTCATGTGAATAGAAAAGGCAGGAGAGTGGTCAGGTACTGTTTTCTCTCAGGTGGCAAGGTGCGCACACAATCGCAGTGTTATACAGCTTGTTTCATCACCTTTGCGAAGCTGCCGCTCTCTCCGGCTCCCGGAGACGGAGAAGCTGCTTCTTCGCGCAAAGACGATTCTGCTGCTCACAGTGCTCTGCGGTGTGTGTCTTCTGCCGAAAGAGACCAGGGAGCGGTGCTTAGCTTTACAGAGCACCGTACCTTCGTCTTTAGCCTCTCTTCTCGTCTACATCTTAGCAAAAAGCTTTTCCACTCTGTCTGGCAAGGACAAACTTTGCCAGCACAGAAAACATCTCCCATCGTGTTCTAGAGGCTGCACGGAGGTCTGCCGAGTGTTTTGCAAGAAGAGAAAGAAAGTTGTCCAAAACAGCTTGCAATCGAATGTTCATGTGAATAGAAAAGGCAGGAGAGTGGTCAGGTACTGTTTTCTCTCAGTTGGCAAGCTGCGCACACAATCGCAGTGTTGTACAGCTTGTTTCATCACCTTTGCGAAGTTGCCGCTCACTCCGGCTCCCGGAGACGAAGAAGCTGCTTCTTCGCGCAAAGACAATTCTGCCGCTCATAGTGCTCTGCACTGTGTGTCTTCTGCCGAAAGACACCAGGGAGCGGTGCTTAGCTCCGCAGAGCACCTTACCTTCGTCTTTAGCCTCTCTTCTCGTCTACATCTTAGCAAAAAGCTTTTCCACTCGGTCTGGCAAGGAGAAACTGTGCCAGCACAGAAAACATCTCCCTTCGTGTTCTAGAGGCTGCACGGAGGTCTGCCGAGTGTTTTGCAAGAAGAGAAAGAAAGTTGTCCAAAACAGCTTGCAATCGAATGTTCATGTGATTAGAAAAGGCAGGAGAGTGGTCAGGTACTGTTTTCTCTCAGTTGCCAAGCTGCGCACACAATCGCAGTGTTGTACAGCTTGTTTCATCACCTTTGCCAAGTTGCCGCTCTCTCCGGCTCCCGGAGACGAAGAAGCTGCTTCTTCGCGCAAAGACGATTCTGCCGCTCACAGTGCTCTGCGGTGTGCGCCTTCTGCCGAAAGAGACCAGGGAGCGGTGCTTAGCTCTGCAGAGCACCGTACCTTCGTCTTTAGCCTCTCTTCTCGTCTCCATCTTAGCAAAACGCTTTTCCACTCTGTCTGGCAAGGAGAAACTGTGCCAGCACAGAAAACATCTCCCATCGTGTTCTAGAGGCTGCACGGAGGTCTGCCGACTGTTTTGCAAGAAGTGAAAGAAAGTTGTCCAAAACAGCTTGCAATCGAATGTTCATGTGAATAGAAAAGGCAGGAGAGTGGTCAGGTACTGTTTTCTCTCAGTTGGCAAGCTGCGCACACAATCGCAGTGTTGTACAGCTTGTTTCATCACCTTTGCGAAGTTGCCGCTCTCTCCGGCTCCCGGAGACGAAGAAGCTGCTTCTTCGCGCAAAGACGATTCTGCCGCTCACAGTGCTCTGCGGTGTGCGCCTTCTGCCGAAAGAGGTCCGGGAGCGGTGCTTAGCTCTGCAGAGCACCGTACCTTCGTCTTTAGCCTCTCTTCTCGTCTGCATCTTAGCAAAAAGCTTTTCCACTATGTCTGGCAAGGAGAAACTGTGCCAGCACAAAAAACATCTCCCATCGTGTTCTAGAGGCTGCACGGAGGTCTGCCGAGTGTTTTGCAAGAAGAGAAAGAAAGTTGTCCAAAACAGCTTGCAATCGAATGTTCATGTGAATAGAAAAGGCAGGAGAGTGGTCAGGTACTGTTTTCTCTCAGTTGGCAAGCTGCGCACACAATCGCAGTGTTGTACAGCTTGTTTCATCACCTTTGCGAAGTTGCCGCTCTCTCCGGCTCCCGGAGACCAAGAAGCTGCTTCTTCGCGCAAAGACGATTCTGCTGCTCACAGTGCTCTGCGGTGTGTGTCTTCTGCCGAAAGAGACCAGGGAGCGGTGCTTAGCTCTACAGAGCACCGTACCTTCGTCTTTAGCCTCTCTTCTCGTCTACATCTTAGCAAAAAGCTTTTCCACTCTGTCTGGCAAGGAGAAACTGTGCCAGCACAGAAAACATCTCCCATCGTGTTCTAGAGGCTGCACGGAGGTCTGCCGAGTGTTTTGCAAGAAGAGAAAGAAAGTTGTCCAAAACAGCTTGCAATCGAATGTTCATGTGAATAGAAAAGGCAGGAGAGTGGTCAGGTACTGTTTTCTCTCAGTTGGCAAGCTGCGCACACAATCGCAGCGTTGTACAGCTTGTTTCATCACCTTTGCGAAGTTGCCGCTCTCTCCGGCTCCCGGAGACGAAGAAGCTGCTTCTTCGCGCAAAGACGATTCTGCCGCTCACAGTGCTCTGCGGTGTGCGCCTTCTGCCGAAAGAGGTCCGGGAGCGGTGCTTAGCTCTGCAGAGCACCGTACCTTCGTCTTTAGCCTCTCTTCTCGTCTCCATCTTAGCAAAACGCTTTTCCACTCTGTCTGGCAAGGAGAAACTGTGCCAGCACAGAAAACATCTCCCTTCGTGTTCTAGAGGCTGCACGGAGGTCTGCCGAGTGTTTTGCAAGAAGAGAAAGAAAGTTGTCCAAAACAGCTTGCAATCGAATGTTCATGTGATTAGAAAAGGCAGGAGAGTGGTCAGGTACTGTTTTCTCTCAGTTGCCAAGCTGCGCACACAATCGCAGTGTTGTACAGCTTGTTTCATCACCTTTGCGAAGTTGCCGCTCTCTCCGGCTCCCGGAGACGAAGAAGCTGCTTCTTCGCGCAAAGACGATTCTGCCGCTCACAGTGCTCTGCGGTGTGCGCCTTCTGCCGAAAGAGATCCGGGAGCGGTGCTTAGCTCTGCAGAGCACCGTACCTTCGTCTTTAGCCTCTCTTCTCGTCTACATCTTTGCAAAACGCTTTTCCACTCTGTCTGGCAAGGAGAAACTGTGCCAGCACAGAAAACATCTCCCTTCGTGTTCTAGAGACTGCACGGAGGTCTGCCGAGTGTTTTGCAAGAAGAGAAAGAAAGTTGTCCAAAACAGCTTGCAATCGAATGTTCATGTGAATAGAAAAGGCAGGAGAGTGGTCAGGTACTGTTTTCTCTCACTTGGCAAGCTGCGCACACAATCGCAGTGTTGTACAGCTTGTTTCATCACCTTTGCGAAGTTGCCGCTCTCTCCGGCTCCCGGAGACCAAGAAGCTGCTTCTTCGCGCAAAGACGATTCTGCCGCTCACAGTGCTCTGCGGTGTGCGCCTTCTCCCTAAAGAGATCCGGGAGCGGTGCTTAGCTCTGCAGAGCACCGTACCTTCGTCTTTAGCCTCTCTTCTCGTCTACATCTTAGCAAAAAGCTTTTCCACTCTGTCTGGCAAGGAGAAACTGTGCCAGCACAGAAAACATCTCCCTTCGTGTTCTAGAGACTGCACGGAGGTCTGCCGAGTGTTTTGCAAGAAGAGAAAGAAAGTTGTCCAAAACAGCTTGCAATCGAATGTTCATGTGAATAGAAAAGGCAGGAGAGTGGTCAGGTTCTGTTTTCTCTCAGTTGGCAAGCTGCGCACACAATCGCAGTGTTGTACAGCTTGTTTCATCACCTTTGCGAAGTTGCCGCTCTCTCCGGCTCCCGGAGACGAAGAAGCTGCTTCTTCGCGCAAAGACGATTCTGCCGCTCACAGTGCTCTGCGGTGTGCGCCTTCTGCCGAAAGACGCCCGGGAGCGGTGCTTAGCTCTGCAGAGCACCGTACCTTCGTCTTTAGCCTCTCTTCTCGTCTCCATCTTAGCAAAACGCTTTTCCACTCTGTCTGGCAAGGAGAAACTGTGCCAGCACAGAAAACATCTCCCTTCGTGTTCTAGAGGCAGCACGGAGGTCTGCCGACTGTTTTGCAAGAAGAGAAAGAAAGTTGTCCAAAACAGCTTGCAATCGAATGTTCATGTGAATAGAAAAGGCAGGAGAGTGGTCAGGTACTGTTTTCTCTCAGTTGACAAGCTGCGCACACAATCGCAGTGTTGTACAGCTTGTTTCATCACCTTTGCGAAGTTGCCGCTCTCTCCGGCTCCTGGAGACCAAGAAGCTGCTTCTTCGCGCAAAGACGATTCTGCCGCTCACAGTGCTCTGCGGTGTGCGCCTTCTGCCGAAAGAGGCCAGGGAGCGGTGCTTAGCTCTGCAGAGCACCGTACCTTCGTCTTTAGCCTCTCTTCTCGTCTACATCTTAGCAAAAAGCTTTTCCACTCTGTCTGGCAAGGAGAAACTGTGCCAGCACAGAAAACATCTCCCATCGTGTTCTAGAGGCTGCACGGAGGTCTGCCGAGTGTTTTGCAAGAAGAGAAAGAAAGTTGTCCAAAACAGCTTGCAATCGAATGTTCATGTGAATAGAAAAGGCAGGAGAATGGTCAGGTACTGTTTTCTCTCAGTTGACGAGATGCGCACACAATCGCAGTGTTGTACAGCTTGTTTCATCACCTTTGCGAAGCTGCCGCTCTCTCCGGCTCCCGGAGACGAAGAAGCTGCTTCTTCGCGCAAAGACGATTCTGCCGCTCATAGTGCTCTGCACTGTGTGTCTTCTGCCGAAAGAGGCCCGGGAGCTGTGCTTAGCTCTGCAGAGCACCGTACCTTCGTCTTTAGCCTCTCTTCTCGTCTACATCTTAGCAAAAAGCTTTTCCACTCTGTCTGGCAAGGAGAAACTGTGCCAGCACAGAAAACATCTCCCATCGTGTTCTAGAGGCTGCACGGAGGTCTGCCGAGTGTTTTGCAAGAAGAGAAAGAAAGTTGTCCAAAACAGCTTGCAATCGAATGTTCATGTGAATAGAAAAGGCAGGAGAGTGGTCAGGTACTGTTTTCTCTCCGTTGGCAAGCTGCGCACACAATCGCAGTGTTGTACAGCTTGTTTCATCACCTTTGCGAAGTTGCCGCTCTCTCCGGCTCCTGGAGACCAAGAAGCTGCTTCTTCGCGCAAAGACGATTCTGCCGCTCACAGTGCTCTGCACTGTGTGTCTTCTGCCGAAAGACACCAGGGAGCGGTGCATAGCTCTGCAGAGCACCTTACCTTCGTCTTTAGCCTCTCTTCTCGTCTACATCTTAGCAAAAAGCTTTTCCACTCTGTCTGGCAAGGAGAAACTTTGCCAGCACAGAAAACATCTCCCTTCGTGTTCTAGAGGCTGCACGGAGGTCTGCCGAGTGTTTTGCAAGAAGAGAAAGAAAGTTGTCCAAAACAGCTTGCAATCCAATGTTCATGTGAATAGAAAAGGCAGGAGAGTGGTCAGGTTCTGTTTTCTCTCAGTTGGGAAGCTGCGCACACAATCGCAGTGTTGTACAGCTTGTTTCATCACCTTTGCGAAGTTGCCGCTCTCTCCGGCTCCCGGAGACGAAGAAGCTGCTTCTTCGCGCAAAGACGATTCTGCCGCTCACAGTGCTCTGCGGTGTGCGCCTTCTGCCGAAAGAGGTCCGGGAGCGGTGCTTAGCTCTGCAGAGCACCGTACCTTCGTCTTTAGCCTCTCTTCTCGTCTACATCTTAGCAAAACGCTTTTCCACTCTGTCTGGCAAGGAGAAACTGTGCCAGCACAGAAAACATCTCCCATCGTGTTCTAGAGGCTGCACGGAGGTCTGCCGAGTGTTTTGCAAGAAGAGAAAGAAAGTTGTCCAAAACAGCTTGCAATCGAATGTTCATGTGAATAGAAAAGGCAGGAGAGTGGTCAGGTACTGTTTTCTCTCAGTTGACAAGCTGCGCACACAATCGCAGTGTTGTACAGCTTGTTTCATCACCTTTGCGAAGTTGCCGCTCTCTCCGGCTCCTGGAGACCAAGAAGCTGCTTCTTCGCGCAAAGACGATTCTGCCGCTCACAGTGCTCTGCGGTGTGCGCCTTCTGCCGAAAGAGGCCAGGGAGCGGTGCTTAGCTCTGCAGAGCACCGTACCTTCGTCTTTAGCCTCTCTTCTCGTCTACATCTTAGCAAAAAGCTTTTCCACTCTGTCTGGCAAGGAGAAACTGTGCCAGCACAGAAAACATCTCCCATCGTGTTCTAGAGGCTGCACGGAGGTCTGCCGAGTGTTTTGCAAGAAGAGAAAGAAAGTTGTCCAAAACAGCTTGCAATCGAATGTTCATGTGAATAGAAAAGGCAGGAGAATGGTCAGGTACTGTTTTCTCTCAGTTGACGAGATGCGCACACAATCGCAGTGTTGTACAGCTTGTTTCATCACCTTTGCGAAGCTGCCGCTCTCTCCGGCTCCCGGAGACGAAGAAGCTGCTTCTTCGCGCAAAGACGATTCTGCCGCTCATAGTGCTCTGCACTGTGTGTCTTCTGCCGAAAGAGGCCCGGGAGCGGTGCTTAGCTCTGCAGAGCACCGTACCTTCGTCTTTAGCCTCTCTTCTCGTCTACATCTTAGCAAAAAGCTTTTCCACTCTGTCTGGCAAGGAGAAACTGTGCCAGCACAGAAAACATCTCCCATCGTGTTCTAGAGGCTGCACGGAGGTCTGCCGAGTGTTTTGCAAGAAGAGAAAGAAAGTTGTCCAAAACAGCTTGCAATCGAATGTTCATGTGATTAGAAAAGGCAGGAGAGTGGTCAGGTACTGTTTTCTCTCCGTTGGCAAGCTGCGCACACAATCGCAGTGTTGTACAGCTAGTTTCATCACCTTTGCGAAGTTGCCGCTCTGTCCGTCTCCCGGAGACGAAGAAGCTGCTTCTTCGCGCAAAGACGATTCTGCCGCTCACAGTGCTCTGCGGTGTGCGCCTTCTGCCGAAAGAGGTCCGGGAGCGGTGCTTAGCTCTGCAGAGCACCGTACCTTCGTCTTTAGCCTCTCTTCTCGTCTACATCTTAGCAAAAAGCTTTTCCACTCTGTCTGGCAAGGAGAAACTTTGCCAGCACAGAAAACATCTCCCTTCGTGTTCTAGAGGCTGCACGGAGGTCTGCCGAGTGTTTTGCAAGAAGAGAAAGAAAGGTGTCCAAAACAGCTTGCAATCGAATGTTCATGTGAATAGAAAAGGCAGGAGAGTGGTCAGGTTCTGTTTTCTCTCAGTTGGCAAGCTGCGCACACAATCGCAGTGTTGTACAGCTTGTTTCATCACCTTTGCGAAGTTGCCGCTCTCTCCGGCTCCCGGAGACGAAGAAGCTGCTTCTTCGCGCAAAGACGATTCTGCCGCTCACAGTGCTCTGCGGTGTGCGCCTTCTGCCGAAAGAGGTCCGGGAGCGGTGCTTAGCTCTGCAGAGCACCGTACCTTCGTCTTTAGCCTCTCTTCTCGTCTCCATCTTAGCAAAACGCTTTTCCACTCTGTCTGGCAAGGAGAAACTGTGCCAGCACAGAAAACATCTCCCATCGTGTTCTAGAGGCAGCACGGAGGTCTGCCGACTGTTTTGCAAGAAGAGAAAGAAAGTTGTCCAAAACAGCTTGCAATCGAATGTTCATGTGAATAGAAAAGGCAGGAGAGTGGTCAGGTACTGTTTTCTCTCAGGTGGCAAGCTGCGCACACAATCGCAGTGTTATACAGCTTGTTTCATCACCTTTGCGAAGCTGCCGCTCTCTCCGGCTCCCGGAGACGGAGAAGCTGCTTCTTCGCGCAAAGACGATTCTGCTGCTCACAGTGCTCTGCGGTGTGTGTCTTCTGCCGAAAGAGACCAGGGAGCGGTGCTTAGCTTTACAGAGCACCGTACCTTCGTCTTTAGCCTCTCTTCTCGTCTACATCTTAGCAAAAAGCTTTTCCACTCTGTCTGGCAAGGACAAACTTTGCCAGCACAGAAAACATCTCCCATCGTGTTCTAGAGGCTGCACGGAGGTCTGCCGAGTGTTTTGCAAGAAGAGAAAGAAAGTTGTCCAAAACAGCTTGCAATCGAATGTTCATGTGAATAGAAAAGGCAGGAGAGTGGTCAGGTACTGTTTTCTCTCAGTTGGCAAGCTGCGCACACAATCGCAGTGTTGTACAGCTTGTTTCATCACCTTTGCGAAGTTGCCGCTCTCTCCGGCTCCTGGAGACCAAGAAGCTGCTTCTTCGCGCAAAGACGATTCTGCCGCTCACAGTGCTCTGCACTGTGTGTCTTCTGCCGAAAGACACCAGGGAGCGGTGCATAGCTCTGCAGAGCACCTTACCTTCGTCTTTAGCCTCTCTTCTCGTCTACATCTTAGCAAAAAGCTTTTCCACTCTGTCTGGCAAGGAGAAACTTTGCCAGCACAGAAAACATCTCCCTTCGTGTTCTAGAGGCTGCACGGAGGTCTGCCGAGTGTTTTGCAAGAAGAGAAAGAAAGTTGTCCAAAACAGCTTGCAATCCAATGTTCATGTGAATAGAAAAGGCAGGAGAGTGGTCAGGTTCTGTTTTCTCTCAGTTGGGAAGCTGCGCACACAATCGCAGTGTTGTACAGCTTGTTTCATCACCTTTGCGAAGTTGCCGCTCTCTCCGGCTCCCGGAGACGAAGAAGCTGCTTCTTCGCGCAAAGACGATTCTGCCGCTCACAGTGCTCTGCGGTGTGCGCCTTCTGCCGAAAGAGGTCCGGGAGCGGTGCTTAGCTCTGCAGAGCACCGTACCTTCGTCTTTAGCCTCTCTTCTCGTCTCCATCTTAGCAAAACGCTTTTCCACTCTGTCTGGCAAGGAGAAACTGTGCCAGCACAGAAAACATCTCCCATCGTGTTCTAGAGGCAGCACGGAGGTCTGCCGACTGTTTTGCAAGAAGAGAAAGAAAGTTGTCCAAAACAGCTTGCAATCGAATGTTCATGTGAATAGAAAAGGCAGGAGAGTGGTCAGGTACTGTTTTCTCTCAGGTGGCAAGCTGCGCACACAATCGCAGTGTTATACAGCTTGTTTCATCACCTTTGCGAAGCTGCCGCTCTCTCCGGCTCCCGGAGACGGAGAAGCTGCTTCTTCGCGCAAAGACGATTCTGCTGCTCACAGTGCTCTGCGGTGTGTGTCTTCTGCCGAAAGAGACCAGGGAGCGGTGCTTAGCTTTACAGAGCACCGTACCTTCGTCTTTAGCCTCTCTTCTCGTCTACATCTTAGCAAAAAGCTTTTCCACTCTGTCTGGCAAGGACAAACTTTGCCAGCACAGAAAACATCTCCCATCGTGTTCTAGAGGCTGCACGGAGGTCTGCCGAGTGTTTTGCAAGAAGAGAAAGAAAGTTGTCCAAAACAGCTTGCAATCGAATGTTCATGTGAATAGAAAAGGCAGGAGAGTGGTCAGGTACTGTTTTCTCTCAGGTGGCAAGCTGCGCACACAATCGCAGTGTTGTACAGCTTGTTTCATCACCTTTGCGAAGTTGCCGCTCTCTCCGGCTCCTGGAGACGAAGAAGCTGCTTCTTCGCGCAAAGACGATTCTGCCGCTCACAGTGCTCTGCACTGTGTGTCTTCTGCCGAAAGACACCAGGGAGCGGTGCATAGCTCTGCAGAGCACCTTACCTTCGTCTTTAGCCTCTCTTCTCGTCTACATCTTAGCAAAAAGCTTTTCCACTCTGTCTGGCAAGGAGAAACTTTGCCAGCACAGAAAACATCTCCCTTCGTGTTCTAGAGGCTGCACGGAGGTCTGCCGAGTGTTTTGCAAGAAGAGAAAGAAAGTTGTCCAAAACAGCTTGCAATCCAATGTTCATGTGAATAGAAAAGGCAGGAGAGTGGTCAGGTTCTGTTTTCTCTCAGTTGGGAAGCTGCGCACACAATCGCAGTGTTGTACAGCTTGTTTCATCACCTTTGCGAAGTTGCCGCTCTCTCCGGCTCCCGGAGACGAAGAAGCTGCTTCTTCGCGCAAAGACGATTCTGCCGCTCACAGTGCTCTGCGGTGTGCGCCTTCTGCCGAAAGAGCCCCGGGAGCGGTGCTTAGCTCTGCAGAGCACCGTACCTTCGTCTTTAGCCTCTCTTCTCGTCTCCATCTTAGCAAAACGCTTTTCCACTCTGTCTGGCAAGGAGAAACTGTGCCAGCACAGAAAACATCTCCCATCGTGTTCTAGAGGCTGCACGGAGGTCTGCCGAGTGTTTTGCAAGAAGAGAAAGAAAGTTGTCCAAAACAGCTTGCAATCGAATGTTCATGTGAATAGAAAAGGCAGGAGAGTGGTCAGGTACTGTTTTCTCTCAGTTGGCAAGCTGCGCACACAATCGCAGTGTTGTACAGCTTGTTTCATCACCTTTGCGAAGTTGCCGCTCACTCCGGCTCCCGGAGACGAAGAAGCTGCTTCTTCGCGCAAAGACAATTCTGCCGCTCATAGTGCTCTGCACTGTGTGTCTTCTGCCGAAAGACACCAGGGAGCGGTGCTTAGCTCCGCAGAGCACCTTACCTTCGTCTTTAGCCTCTCTTCTCGTCTACATCTTAGCAAAAAGCTTTTCCACTCTGTCTGGCAAGGAGAAACTGTGCCAGCACAGAAAACATCTCCCATCGTCTTCTAGAGGCTGCACGGAGGTCTGCCGAGTGTTTTGCAAGAAGAGAAAGAAAGTTGTCCAAAACAGCTTGCAATCGAATGTTCATGTGATTAGAAAAGGCAGGAGAGTGGTCAGGTACTGTTTTCTCTCAGTTGCCAAGCTGCGCACACAATCGCAGTGTTGTACAGCTTGTTTCATCACCTTTGCGAAGTTGCCGCTCTCTCCGGCTCCCGGAGACGAAGAAGCTGCTTCTTCGCGCAAAGACGATTCTGCCGCTCACAGTGCTCTGCGGTGTGCGCCTTCTGCCGAAAGAGGTCCGGGAGCGGTGCTTAGCTCTGCAGAGCACCGTACCTTCGTCTTTAGCCTGTCTTCTCGTCTCCATCTTAGCAAAACGCTTTTCCACTCTGTCTGGCAAGGAGAAACTGTGCCAGCACAGAAAACATCTCCCATCGTGTTCTAGAGGCTGCACGGAGGTCTGCCGACTGTTTTGCAAGAAGAGAAAGAAAGTTGTCCAAAACAGCTTGATATCGAATGTTCATGTGAATAGAAAAGGCAGGAGAGTGGTCAGGTACTGTTTTCTCTCAGTTGGCAAGCTGCGCACACAATCGCAGTGTTGTACAGCTTGTTTCATCACCTTTGCGAAGTTGCCGCTCTCTCCGGCTCCCGGAGACGAAGAAGCTGCTTGTTCGCGCAAAGACGATTCTGCCGCTCACAGTGCTCTGTGGTGTGCGCCTTCTCCCGAAAGAGATCCGGGAGCGGTGCTTAGCTCTGCAGAGCACCGTACCTTCGTCTTTAGCCTCTCTTCTCGTCTACATCTTAGCAAAAAGCTTTTCCACTCTGTCTGGCAAGGAGAAACTGTGCCAGCACAGAAAACATCTCCCATCGTGTTCTAGAGACTGCACGGAGGTCTGCCGAGTGTTTTGCAAGAAGAGAAAGAAAGTTGTCCAAAACAGCTTGCAATCGAATGTTCATGTGAATAGAAAAGGCAGGAGAGTGGTCAGGTACTGTTTTCTCTCAGGTGGCAAGCTGCGCACACAATCGCAGTGTTATACAGCTTGTTTCATCACCTTTGCGAAGCTGCCGCTCTCTCCGGCTCCCGGAGACGGAGAAGCTGCTTCTTCGCGCAAAGACGATTCTGCTGCTCACAGTGCTCTGCGGTGTGTGTCTTCTGCCTAAAGAGACCAGGGAGCGGTGCTTAGCTTTACAGAGCACCGTACCTTCGTCTTTAGCCTCTCTTCTCGTCTACATCTTAGCAAAAAGCTTTTCCACTCTGTCTGGCAAGGACAAACTTTGCCAGCACAGAAAACATCTCCCATCGTGTTCTAGAGGCTGCACGGAGGTCTGCCGAGTGTTTTGCAAGAAGAGAAAGAAAGTTGTCCAAAACAGCTTGCAATCGAATGTTCATGTGAATAGAAAAGGCAGGAGAGTGGTCAGGTACTGTTTTCTCTCAGTTGGCAAGCTGCGCACACAATCGCAGTGTTGTACAGCTTGTTTCATCACCTTTGCGAAGTTGCCGCTCTCTCCGGCTCCTGGAGACCAAGAAGCTGCTTCTTCGCGCAAAGACGATTCTGCCGCTCACAGTGCTCTGCACTGTGTGTCTTCTGCCGAAAGACACCAGGGAGCGGTGCATAGCTCTGCAGAGCACCTTACCTTCGTCTTTAGCCTTTCTTCTCGTCTACATCTTAGCAAAAAGCTTTTCCACTCTGTCTGGCAAGGAGAAACTTTGCCAGCACAGAAAACATCTCCCTTCGTGTTCTAGAGGCTGCACGGAGGTCTGCCGAGTGTTTTGCAAGAAGAGAAAGAAAGTTGTCCAAAACAGCTTGCAATCCAATGTTCATGTGAATAGAAAAGGCAGGAGAGTGGTCAGGTTCTGTTTTCTCTCAGTTGGGAAGCTGCGCACACAATCGCAGTGTTGTACAGCTTGTTTCATCACCTTTGCGAAGTTGCCGCTCTCTCCGGCTCCCGGAGACGAAGAAGCTGCTTCTTCGCGCAAAGACGATTCTGCCGCTCACAGTGCTCTGCGGTGTGCGCCTTCTGCCGAAAGAGGTCCGGGAGCGGTGCTTAGCTCTGCAGAGCACCGTACCTTCGTCTTTAGCCTCTCTTCTCGTCTCCATCTTAGCAAAACGCTTTTCCACTCTGTCTGGCAAGGAGAAACTGTGCCAGCACAGAAAACATCTCCCATCGTGTTCTAGAGGCAGCACGGAGGTCTGCCGACTGTTTTGCAAGAAGAGAAAGAAAGTTGTCCAAAACAGCTTGCAATCGAATGTTCATGTGAATAGAAAAGGCAGGAGAGTGGTCAGGTACTGTTTTCTCTCAGGTGGCAAGCTGCGCACACAATCGCAGTGTTATACAGCTTGTTTCATCACCTTTGCGAAGCTGCCGCTCTCTCCGGCTCCCGGAGACGGAGAAGCTGCTTCTTCGCGCAAAGACGATTCTGCTGCTCACAGTGCTCTGCGGTGTGTGTCTTCTGCCGAAAGAGACCAGGGAGCGGTGCTTAGCTTTACAGAGCACCGTACCTTCGTCTTTAGCCTCTCTTCTCGTCTACATCTTAGCAAAAAGCTTTTCCACTCTGTCTGGCAAGGACAAACTTTGCCAGCACAGAAAACATCTCCCATCGTGTTCTAGAGGCTGCACGGAGGTCTGCCGAGTGTTTTGCAAGAAGAGAAAGAAAGTTGTCCAAAACAGCTTGCAATCGAATGTTCATGTGAATAGAAAAGGCAGGAGAGTGGTCAGGTACTGTTTTCTCTCAGGTGGCAAGCTGCGCACACAATCGCAGTGTTGTACAGCTTGTTTCATCACCTTTGCGATGTTGCCGCTCTCTCCGGCTCCTGGAGACCAAGAAGCTGCTTCTTCGCGCAAAGACGATTCTGCCGCTCACAGTGCTCTGCACTGTGTGTCTTCTGCCGAAAGACACCAGGGAGCGGTGCATAGCTCTGCAGAGCACCTTACCTTCGTCTTTAGCCTCTCTTCTCGTCTACATCTTAGCAAAAAGCTTTTCCACTCTGTCTGGCAAGGAGAAACTTTGCCAGCACAGAAAACATCTCCCTTCGTGTTCTAGAGGCTGCACGGAGGTCTGCCGAGTGTTTTGCAAGAAGAGAAAGAAAGTTGTCCAAAACAGCTTGCAATCCAATGTTCATGTGAATAGAAAAGGCAGGAGAGTGGTCAGGTTCTGTTTTCTCTCAGTTGGGAAGCTGCGCACACAATCGCAGTGTTGTACAGCTTGTTTCATCACCTTTGCGAAGTTGCCGCTCTCTCCGGCTCCCGGAGACGAAGAAGCTGCTTCTTCGCGCAAAGACGATTCTGCCGCTCACAGTGCTCTGCGGTGTGCGCCTTCTGCCGAAAGAGCCCCGGGAGCGGTGCTTAGCTCTGCAGAGCACCGTACCTTCGTCTTTAGCCTCTCTTCTCGTCTCCATCTTAGCAAAACGCTTTTCCACTCTGTCTGGCAAGGAGAAACTGTGCCAGCACAGAAAACATCTCCCATCGTGTTCTAGAGGCTGCACGGAGGTCTGCCGAGTGTTTTGCAAGAAGAGAAAGAAAGTTGTCCAAAACAGCTTGCAATCGAATGTTCATGTGAATAGAAAAGGCAGGAGAGTGGTCAGGTACTGTTTTCTCTCAGTTGGCAAGCTGCGCACACAATCGCAGTGTTGTACAGCTTGTTTCATCACCTTTGCGAAGTTGCCGCTCACTCCGGCTCCCGGAGACGAAGAAGCTGCTTCTTCGCGCAAAGACAATTCTGCCGCTCATAGTGCTCTGCACTGTGTGTCTTCTGCCGAAAGACACCAGGGAGCGGTGCTTAGCTCCGCAGAGCACCTTACCTTCGTCTTTAGCCTCTCTTCTCGTCTACATCTTAGCAAAAAGCTTTTCCACTCTGTCTGGCAAGGAGAAACTGTGCCAGCACAGAAAACATCTCCCTTCGTGTTCTAGAGGCTGCACGGAGGTCTGCCGAGTGTTTTGCAAGAAGAGAAAGAAAGTTGTCCAAAACAGCTTGCAATCGAATGTTCATGTGATTAGAAAAGGCAGGAGAGTGGTCAGGTACTGTTTTCTCTCAGTTGCCAAGCTGCGCACACAATCGCAGTGTTGTACAGCTTGTTTCATCACCTTTGCGAAGTTGCCGCTCTCTCCGGCTCCCGGAGACGAAGAAGCTGCTTCTTCGCGCAAAGACGATTCTGCCGCTCACAGTGCTCTGCGGTGTGCGCCTTCTGCCGAAAGAGGTCCGGGAGCGGTGCTTAGCTCTGCAGAGCACCGTACCTTCGTCTTTAGCCTGTCTTCTCGTCTCCATCTTAGCAAAACGCTTTTCCACTCTGTCTGGCAAGGAGAAACTGTGCCAGCACAGAAAACATCTCCCATCGTGTTCTAGAGGCTGCACGGAGGTCTGCCGACTGTTTTGCAAGAAGAGAAAGAAAGTTGTCCAAAACAGCTTGATATCGAATGTTCATGTGAATAGAAAAGGCAGGAGAGTGGTCAGGTACTGTTTTCTCTCAGTTGGCAAGCTGCGCACACAATCGCAGTGTTGTACAGCTTGTTTCATCACCTTTGCGAAGTTGCCGCTCTCTCCGGCTCCCGGAGACGAAGAAGCTGCTTCTTCGCGCAAAGACGATTCTGCCGCTCACAGTGCTCTGTGGTGTGCGCCTTCTCCCGAAAGAGATCCGGGAGCGGTGCTTAGCTCTGCAGAGCACCGTACCTTCGTCTTTAGCCTCTCTTCTCGTCTACATCTTAGCAAAAAGCTTTTCCACTCTGTCTGGCAAGGAGAAACTGTGCCAGCACAGAAAACATCTCCCATCGTGTTCTAGAGACTGCACGGAGGTCTGCCGAGTGTTTTGCAAGAAGAGAAAGAAAGTTGTCCAAAACAGCTTGCAATCGAATGTTCATGTGAATAGAAAAGGCAGGAGAGTGGTCAGGTACTGTTTTCTCTCAGTTGGCAAGCTGCGCACACAATCGCAGTGTTGTACAGCTTGTTTCATCACCTTTGCGAAGTTGCCGCTCTCTCCGGCTCCCGGAGACGAAGAAGCTGCTTCTTCGCGCAAAGACGATTCTGCCGCTCACAGTGCTCTGCGGTGTGCGCCTTCTGCCGAAAGAGGTCCGGGAGCGGTGCTTAGCTCTGCAGAGCACCGTACCTTCGTCTTTAGCCTCTCTTCTCGTCTGCATCTTAGCAAAAAGCTTTTCCACTCTGTCTGGCAAGGAGAAACTGTGCCAGCACAGAAAACATCTCCCATCGTGTTCTAGAGGCTGCACGGAGGTGTGCCGAGTGTTTTGCAAGAAGAGAAAGAAAGTTGTCCTTAACAGCTTGCAATCGAATGTTCATGTGAATAGAAAAGGCAGGAGAGTGGTCAGGTACTGTTTTCTCTCAGTTGGCAAGCTGCGCACACAATCGCAGTGTTGTACAGCTTGTTTCATCACCTTTGCGAAGCTGCCGCTCTCTCCGGCTCCCGGAGACGAAGAAGCTGCTTCTTCGCGCAAAGACGATTCTGCCGCTCACAGTGCTCTGCGGTGTGTGTCTTCTGCCGAAAGAGGTCCGGGAGCGGTGCTTAGCTCTGCAGAGCACCGTACGTTCGTCTTTAGCCTCTCTTCTCGTCTACATCTTAGCAAAAAGCTTTTCCACTATGTCTGGCAAGGAGAAACTGTGCCAGCACAAAAAACATCTCCCATCGTGTTCTAGAGGCTGCACGGAGGTCTGCCGAGTGTTTTGCAAGAAGAGAAAGAAAGTTGTCCAAAACAGCTTGCAATCGAATGTTCATGTGAATAGAAAAGGCAGGAGAGTGGTCAGGTACTGTTTTCTCTCAGGTGGCAAGCTGCGCACACAATCGCAGTGTTGTACAGCTTGTTTCATCACCTTTGCGATGTTGCCGCTCTCTCCGGCTCCTGGAGACCAAGAAGCTGCTTCTTCGCGCAAAGACGATTCTGCCGCTCACAGTGCTCTGCACTGTGTGTCTTCTGCCGAAAGACACCAGGGAGCGGTGCATAGCTCTGCAGAGCACCTTACCTTCGTCTTTAGCCTCTCTTCTCGTCTACATCTTAGCAAAAAGCTTTTCCACTCTGTCTGGCAAGGAGAAACTTTGCCAGCACAGAAAACATCTCCCTTCGTGTTCTAGAGGCTGCACGGAGGTCTGCCGAGTGTTTTGCAAGAAGAGAAAGAAAGTTGTCCAAAACAGCTTGCAATCCAATGTTCATGTGAATAGAAAAGGCAGGAGAGTGGTCAGGTTCTGTTTTCTCTCAGTTGGGAAGCTGCGCACACAATCGCAGTGTTGTACAGCTTGTTTCATCACCTTTGCGAAGTTGCCGCTCACTCCGGCTCCCGGAGACGAAGAAGCTGCTTCTTCGCGCAAAGACGATTCTGCCGCTCACAGTGCTCTGCGGTGTGCGCCTTCTGCCGAAAGAGCCCCGGGAGCGGTGCTTAGCTCTGCAGAGCACCGTACCTTCGTCTTTAGCCTCTCTTCTCGTCTCCATCTTAGCAAAACGCTTTTCCACTCTGTCTGGCAAGGAGAAACTGTGCCAGCACAGAAAACATCTCCCATCGTGTTCTAGAGGCTGCACGGAGGTCTGCCGAGTGTTTTGCAAGAAGAGAAAGAAAGTTGTCCAAAACAGCTTGCAATCGAATGTTCATGTGAATAGAAAAGGCAGGAGAGTGGTCAGGTACTGTTTTCTCTCAGTTGGCAAGCTGCGCACACAATCGCAGTGTTGTACAGCTTGTTTCATCACCTTTGCGAAGTTGCCGCTCACTCCGGCTCCCGGAGACGAAGAAGCTGCTTCTTCGCGCAAAGACAATTCTGCCGCTCATAGTGCTCTGCACTGTGTGTCTTCTGCCGAAAGACACCAGGGAGCGGTGCTTAGCTCCGCAGAGCACCTTACCTTCGTCTTTAGCCTCTCTTCTCGTCTACATCTTAGCAAAAAGCTTTTCCACTCTGTCTGGCAAGGAGAAACTGTGCCAGCACAGAAAACATCTCCCTTCGTGTTCTAGAGGCTGCACGGAGGTCTGCCGAGTGTTTTGCAAGAAGAGAAAGAAAGTTGTCCAAAACAGCTTGCAATCGAATGTTCATGTGATTAGAAAAGGCAGGAGAGTGGTCAGGTACTGTTTTCTCTCAGTTGCCAAGCTGCGCACACAATCGCAGTGTTGTACAGCTTGTTTCATCACCTTTGCGAAGTTGCCGCTCTCTCCGGCTCCCGGAGACGAAGAAGCTGCTTCTTCGCGCAAAGACGATTCTGCCGCTCACAGTGCTCTGCGGTGTGCGCCTTCTGCCGAAAGAGGTCCGGGAGCGGTGCTTAGCTCTGCAGAGCACCGTACCTTCGTCTTTAGCCTGTCTTCTCGTCTCCATCTTAGCAAAACGCTTTTCCACTCTGTCTGGCAAGGAGAAACTGTGCCAGCACAGAAAACATCTCCCATCGTGTTCTAGAGGCTGCACGGAGGTCTGCCGACTGTTTTGCAAGAAGAGAAAGAAAGTTGTCCAAAACAGCTTGATATCGAATGTTCATGTGAATAGAAAAGGCAGGAGAGTGGTCAGGTACTGTTTTCTCTCAGTTGGCAAGCTGCGCACACAATCGCAGTGTTGTACAGCTTGTTTCATCACCTTTGCGAAGTTGCCGCTCTCTCCGGCTCCCGGAGACGAAGAAGCTGCTTCTTCGCGCAAAGACGATTCTGCCGCTCACAGTGCTCTGTGGTGTGCGCCTTCTCCCGAAAGAGATCCGGGAGCGGTGCTTAGCTCTGCAGAGCACCGTACCTTCGTCTTTAGCCTCT
This sequence comes from Melozone crissalis, assembly GCF_028551555.1. NCBI lineage: Eukaryota > Metazoa > Chordata > Aves > Passeriformes > Passerellidae > Melozone > Melozone crissalis. The sequence goes on along the minus strand of NW_026536290.1, from coordinate 57,457 downwards.
CTTCTCGTCTACATCTTAGCAAAAAGCTTTTCCACTCTGTCTGGCAAGGAGAAACTGTGCCAGCACAGAAAACATCTCCCATCGTGTTCTAGAGACTGCACGGAGGTCTGCCGAGTGTTTTGCAAGAAGAGAAAGAAAGTTGTCCAAAACAGCTTGCAATCGAATGTTCATGTGAATAGAAAAGGCAGGAGAGTGGTCAGGTACTGTTTTCTCTCAGTTGGCAAGCTGCGCACACAATCGCAGTGTTGTACAGCTTGTTTCATCACCTTTGCGAAGTTGCCGCTCTCTCCGGCTCCCGGAGACGAAGAAGCTGCTTCTTCGCGCAAAGACGATTCTGCCGCTCACAGTGCTCTGCGGTGTGCGCCTTCTGCCGAAAGAGGTCCGGGAGCGGTGCTTAGCTCTGCAGAGCACCGTACCTTCGTCTTTAGCCTCTCTTCTCGTCTGCATCTTAGCAAAAAGCTTTTCCACTCTGTCTGGCAAGGAGAAACTGTGCCAGCACAGAAAACATCTCCCATCGTGTTCTAGAGGCTGCACGGAGGTGTGCCGAGTGTTTTGCAAGAAGAGAAAGAAAGTTGTCCTTAACAGCTTGCAATCGAATGTTCATGTGAATAGAAAAGGCAGGAGAGTGGTCAGGTACTGTTTTCTCTCAGTTGGCAAGCTGCGCACACAATCGCAGTGTTGTACAGCTTGTTTCATCACCTTTGCGAAGCTGCCGCTCTCTCCGGCTCCCGGAGACGAAGAAGCTGCTTCTTCGCGCAAAGACGATTCTGCCGCTCACAGTGCTCTGCGGTGTGTGTCTTCTGCCGAAAGAGGTCCGGGAGCGGTGCTTAGCTCTGCAGAGCACCGTACGTTCGTCTTTAGCCTCTCTTCTCGTCTACATCTTAGCAAAAAGCTTTTCCACTATGTCTGGCAAGGAGAAACTGTGCCAGCACAAAAAACATCTCCCATCGTGTTCTAGAGGCTGCACGGAGGTCTGCCGAGTGTTTTGCAAGAAGAGAAAGAAAGTTGTCCAAAACAGCTTGCAATCGAATTTTCATGTGAATAGAAAAGGCAGGAGAGTGGTCAGGTACTGTTTTCTCTCAGGTGGCAAGCTGCGCACACAATCGCAGTGTTGTACAGCTTGTTTCATCACCTTTGCGAAGTTGCCGCTCTCTCCGGCTCCTGGAGACCAAGAAGCTGCTTCTTCGCGCAAAGACGATTCTGCCGCTCACAGTGCTCTGCACTGTGTGTCTTCTGCCGAAAGACACCAGGGAGCGGTGCATAGCTCTGCAGAGCACCTTACCTTCGTCTTTAGCCTCTCTTCTCGTCTACATCTTAGCAAAAAGCTTTTCCACTCTGTCTGGCAAGGAGAAACTTTGCCAGCACAGAAAACATCTCCCTTCGTGTTCTAGAGGCTGCACGGAGGTCTGCCGAGTGTTTTGCAAGAAGAGAAAGAAAGTTGTCCAAAACAGCTTGCAATCCAATGTTCATGTGAATAGAAAAGGCAGGAGAGTGGTCAGGTTCTGTTTTCTCTCAGTTGGGAAGCTGCGCACACAATCGCAGTGTTGTACAGCTTGTTTCATCACCTTTGCGAAGTTGCCGCTCTCTCCGGCTCCCGGAGACGAAGAAGCTGCTTCTTCGCGCAAAGACGATTCTGCCGCTCACAGTGCTCTGCGGTGTGCGCCTTCTGCCGAAAGAGGTCCGGGAGCGGTGCTTAGCTCTGCAGAGCACCGTACCTTCGTCTTTAGCCTCTCTTCTCGTCTCCATCTTAGCAAAACGCTTTTCCACTCTGTCTGGCAAGGAGAAACTGTGCCAGCACAGAAAACATCTCCCATCGTGTTCTAGAGGCTGCACGAAGGTCTGCCGAGTGTTTTGCAAGAAGAGAAAGAAAGTTGTCCAAAACAGCTTGCAATCGAATGTTCATGTGAATAGAAAAGGCAGGAGAGTGGTCAGGTACTGTTTTCTCTCAGTTGGCAAGCTGCGCACACAATCGCAGTGTTGTACAGCTTGTTTCATCACCTTTGCGAAGTTGCCGCTCACTCCGGCTCCCGGAGACGAAGAAGCTGCTTCTTCGCGCAAAGACAATTCTGCCGCTCATAGTGCTCTGCACTGTGTGTCTTCTGCCGAAAGACACCAGGGAGCGGTGCTTAGCTCCGCAGAGCACCTTACCTTCGTCTTTAGCCTCTCTTCTCGTCTACATCTTAGCAAAAAGCTTTTCCACTCTGTCTGGCAAGGAGAAACTGTGCCAGCACAGAAAACATCTCCCTTCGTGTTCTAGAGGCTGCACGGAGGTGTGCCGAGTGTTTTGCAAGAAGAGAAAGAAAGTTGTCCAAAACAGCTTGCAATCGAATGTTCATGTGATTAGAAAAGGCAGGAGAGTGGTCAGGTACTGTTTTCTCTCAGTTGCCAAGCTGCGCACACAATCGCAGTGTTGTACAGCTTGTTTCATCACCTTTGCGAAGTTGCCGCTCTCTCCGGCTCCCGGAGACGAAGAAGCTGCTTCTTCGCGCAAAGACGATTCTGCCGCTCACAGTGCTCTGCGGTGTGCGCCTTCTGCCGAAAGAGGTCCGGGAGCGGTGCTTAGCTCTGCAGAGCACCGTACCTTCGTCTTTAGCCTCTCTTCTCGTCTCCATCTTAGCAAAACGCTTTTCCACTCTGTCTGGCAAGGAGAAACTGTGCCAGCACAGAAAACATCTCCCATCGTGTTCTAGAGGCTGCACGGAGGTCTGCCGACTGTTTTGCAAGAAGAGAAAGAAAGTTGTCCAAAACAGCTTGATATCGAATGTTCTTGTGAATAGAAAAGGCAGGAGAGTGGTCAGGTACTGTTTTCTCTCAGTTGGCAAGCTGCGCACACAATCGCAGTGTTGTACAGCTTGTTTCATCACCTTTGCGAAGTTGCCGCTCTCTCCGGCTCCCGGAGACGAAGAAGCTGCTTGTTCGCGCAAAGACGATTCTGCCGCTCACAGTGCTCTGTGGTGTGCGCCTTCTGCCGAAAGAGATCCGGGAGCGGTGCTTAGCTCTGCAGAGCACCGTACCTTCGTCTTTAGCCTCTCTTCTCGTCTACATCTTAGCAAAAAGCTTTTCCACTCTGTCTGGCAAGGAGAAACTGTGCCAGCACAGAAAACATCTCCCATCGTGTTCTAGAGACTGCACGGAGGTGTGCCGAGTGTTTTGCAAGAAGAGAAAGAAAGTTGTCCAAAACAGCTTGCAATCGAATGTTCATGTGAATAGAAAAGGCAGGAGAGTGGTCAGGTACTGTTTTCTCTCAGTTGGCAAGCTGCGCACACAATCGCAGTGTTGTACAGCTTGTTTCATCACCTTTGCGAAGTTGCCGCTCTCTCCGGCTCCCGGAGACGAAGAAGCTGCTTCTTCGCGCAAAGACGATTCTGCCGCTCACAGTGCTCTGCGGTGTGCGCCTTCTGCCGAAAGAGGTCCGGGAGCGGTGCTTAGCTCTGCAGAGCACCGTACCTTCGTCTTTAGCCTCTCTTCTCGTCTGCATCTTAGCAAAAAGCTTTTCCACTCTGTCTGGCAAGGAGAAACTGTGCCAGCACAGAAAACATCTCCCATCGTGTTCTAGAGGCTGCACGGAGGTCTGCCGAGTGTTTTGCAAGAAGAGAAAGAAAGTTGTCCAAAACAGCTTGCAATCGAATGTTCATGTGAATAGAAAAGGCAGGAGAGTGGTCAGGTACTGTTTTCTCTCAGTTGGCAAGCTGCGCACACAATCGCAGTGTTGTACAGCTTGTTTCATCACCTTTGCGAAGTTGCCGCTCACTCCGGCTCCCGGAGACGAAGAAGCTGCTTCTTCGCGCAAAGACAATTCTGCCGCTCATAGTGCTCTGCACTGTGTGTCTTCTGCCGAAAGACACCAGGGAGCGGTGCTTAGCTCCGCAGAGCACCTTACCTTCGTCTTTAGCCTCTCTTCTCGTCTACATCTTAGCAAAAAGCTTTTCCACTCTGTCTGGCAAGGAGAAACTGTGCCAGCACAGAAAACATCTCCCATCGTGTTCTAGAGGCTGCACGGAGGTCTGCCGAGTGTTTTGCAAGAAGAGAAAGAAAGTTGTCCAAAACAGCTTGCAATCGAATGTTCATGTGATTAGAAAAGGCAGGAGAGTGGTCAGGTACTGTTTTCTCTCAGTTGCCAAGCTGCGCACACAATCGCAGTGTTGTACAGCTTGTTTCATCACCTTTGCGAAGTTGCCGCTCTCTCCGGCACCCGGAGACGAAGAAGCTGCTTCTTCGCGCAAAGACGATTCTGCCGCTCACAGTGCTCTGCGGTGTGCGCCTTCTGCCGAAAGAGGTCCGGGAGCGGTGCTTAGCTCTGCAGAGCACCGTACCTTCGTCTTTAGCCTCTCTTCTCGTCTCCATCTTAGCAAAACGCTTTTCCACTCTGTCTGGCAAGGAGAAACTGTGCCAGCACAGAAAACATCTCCCATCGTGTTCTAGAGGCTGCACGGAGGTCTGCCGAGTGTTTTGCAAGAAGAGAAAGAAAGTTGTCCAAAACAGCTTGATATCGAATGTTCATGTGAATAGAAAAGGCAGGAGAGTGGTCAGGTACTGTTTTCTCTCAGTTGGCAAGCTGCGCACACAATCGCAGTGTTGTACAGCTTGTTTCATCACCTTTGCGAAGTTGCCGCTCTCTCCGGCTCCCGGAGACGAAGAAGCTGCTTGTTCGCGCAAAGACGATTCTGCCGCTCACAGTGCTCTGTGGTGTGCGCCTTCTGCCGAAAGAGATCCGGGAGCGGTGCTTAGCTCTGCAGAGCACCGTACCTTCGTCTTTAGCCTCTCTTCTCGTCTACATCTTAGCAAAAAGCTTTTCCACTCTGTCTGGCAAGGAGAAACTGTGCCAGCACAGAAAACATCTCCCATCGTGTTCTAGAGACTGCACGGAGGTGTGCCGAGTGTTTTGCAAGAAGAGAAAGAAAGTTGTCCAAAACAGCTTGCAATCGAATGTTCATGTGAATAGAAAAGGCAGGAGAGTGGTCAGGTACTGTTTTCTCTCAGTTGGCAAGCTGCGCACACAATCGCAGTGTTGTACAGCTTGTTTCATCACCTTTGCGAAGTTGCCGCTCTCTCCGGCTCCCGGAGACGAAGAAGCTGCTTCTTCGCGCAAAGACGATTCTGCCGCTCACAGTGCTCTGCGGTGTGCGCCTTCTGCCGAAAGAGGTCCGGGAGCGGTGCTTAGCTCTGCAGAGCACCGTACCTTCGTCTTTAGCCTCTCTTCTCGTCTGCATCTTAGCAAAAAGCTTTTCCACTATGTCTGGCAAGGAGAAACTGTGCCAGCACAAAAAACATCTCCCATCGTGTTCTAGAGGCTGCACGGAGGTCTGCCGAGTGTTTTGCAAGAAGAGAAAGAAAGTTGTCCAAAACAGCTTGCAATCGAATGTTCATGTGAATAGAAAAGGCAGGAGAGTGGTCAGGTACTGTTTTCTCTCAGTTGGCAAGCTGCGCACACAATCGCAGTGTTGTACAGCTTGTTTCATCACCTTTGCGAAGCTGCCGCTCTCTCCGGCTCCCGGAGACGAAGAAGCTGCTTCTTCGCGCAAAGACGATTCTGCCGCTCACAGTGCTCTGCGGTGTGCGCCTTCTGCCGAAAGAGGTCCGGGAGCGGTGCTTAGCTCTGCAGAGCACCGTACGTTCGTCTTTAGCCTCTCTTCTCGTCTACATCTTAGCAAAAAGCTTTTCCACTATGTCTGGCAAGGAGAAACTGTGCCAGCACAAAAAACATCTCCCATCGTGTTCTAGAGGCTGCACGGAGGTCTGCCGAGTGTTTTGCAAGAAGAGAAAGAAAGTTGTCCAAAACAGCTTGCAATCGAATTTTCATGTGAATAGAAAAGGCAGGAGAGGGGTCAGGTACTGTTTTCTCTCAGTTGGCATGCTGCGCACACAATCGCAGTCTTGTACAGCTTGTTTCATCACCTTTGCGAAGTTGCCGCTCTCTCCGGCTCCCGGAGACGAAGAAGCTGCTTCTTCGCGCAAAGACGATTCTGCCGCTCACAGTGCTCTGCGGTGTGCGCCTTCTGCCGAAAGAGGCCCGGGAGCGGTGCTTAGCTCTGCACTGCACCGTACCTTCGTCTTTAGCCTCTCTTCTCGTCTACATCTTAGCAAAAAGCTTTTCCACTCTGTCTGGCAAGGAGAAACTTTGCCAGCACAGAAAACATCTCCCTTTGTGTTCTCGAGGCTGCACGGAGGTCTGCCGAGTGTTTTGCAAGAAGAGAAAGAAAGTTGTCCAAAACAGCTTGCAATCGAATGTTCATGTGATTACATAAGGCAGGAGAGTGGTCAGGTACTGTTTTCTCTCAGTTGGCAAGCTGCGCACACAATCGCAGTGTTGTACAGCTTGTTTCATCACCTTTGCGAAGTTGCCGCTCTCTCCGGCTCCTGGAGACCAAGAAGCTGCTTCTTCGCGCAAAGACGATTCTGCCGCTCACAGTGCTCTGCACTGTGTGTCTTCTGCCGAAAGACACCAGGGAGCGGTGCATAGCTCTGCAGAGCACCTTACCTTCGTCTTTAGCCTCTCTTCTCGTCTACATCTTAGCAAAAAGCTTTTCCACTCTGTCTGGCAAGGAGAAACTGTGCCAGCACAGAAAACATCTCCCATCGTGTTCTAGAGGCTGCACGGAGGTCTGCCGAGTGTTTTGCAAGAAGAGAAAGAAAGTTGTCCAAAACAGCTTGCAATCGAATGTTCATGTGATTAGAAAAGGCAGGAGAGTGGTCAGGTACTGTTTTCTCTCAGTTGCCAAGCTGCGCACACAATCGCAGTGTTGTACAGCTTGTTTCATCACCTTTGCGAAGTTGCCGCTCTCTCCGGCTCCCGGAGACGAAGAAGCTGCTTCTTCGCGCAAAGACGATTCTGCCGCTCACAGTGCTCTGCGGTGTGCGCCTTCTGCCGAAAGAGATCAGGGAGCGGTGCTTAGCCCTGCAGAGCACCGTACCTTCGTCTTTAGCCTCTCTTCTCGTCTACATCTTAGCAAAAAGCTTTTCCACTCTGTCTGGCAAGGAGAAACTGTGCCAGCACAGAAAACATCTCCCTTCGTGTTCTAGAGACTGCACGGAGGTCTGCCGAGTGTTTTGCAAGAAGAGAAAGAAAGTTGTCCAAAACAGCTTGCAATCGAATGTTCATGTGAATAGAAAAGGCAGGAGAGTGGTCAGGTACTGTTTTCTCTCAGTTGCCAAGCTGCGCACACAATCGCAGTGTTGTACAGCTTGTTTCATCACCTTTGCGAAGTTGCCGCTCTCTCCGGCTCCCGGAGACCAAGAAGCTGCTTCTTCGCGCAAAGACGATTCTGCCGCTCACAGTGCTCTGCGGTGTGCGCCTTCTCCCTAAAGAGATCCGGGAGCGGTGCTTAGCTCTGCAGAGCACCGTACCTTCGTCTTTAGCCTCTCTTCTCGTCTACATCTTAGCAAAAAGCTTTTCCACTCTGTCTGGCAAGGAGAAACTGTGCCAGCACAGAAAACATCTCCCATCGTGTTCTAGAGACTGCACGGAGGTCTGCCGAGTGTTTTGCAAGAAGAGAAAGAAAGTTGTCCAAAACAGCTTGCAATCGAATGTTCATGTGAATAGAAAAGGCAGGAGAGTGGTCAGCTACTGTTTTCTCTCAGTTGGCAAGCTGCGCACACAATCGCAGTGTTGTACAGCTTGTTTCATCACCTTTGCGAAGTTGCCGCTCTCTCCGGCTCCCGGAGACGAAGAAGCTGCTTGTTCGCGCAAAGACGATTCTGCCGCTCACAGTGCTCTGCGGTGTGCGCCTTCTGCCGAAAGAGGTCCGGGAGCGGTGCTTAGCTCTGCAGAGCACCGTACCTTCGTCTTTAGCCTCTCTTCTCGTCTGCATCTTAGCAAAACGCTTTTCCACTCTGTCTGGCAAGGAGAAACTGTGCCAGCACAGAAAACATCTCCCATCGTGTTCTAGAGGCTGCACGGAGGTCTGCCGAGTGTTTTGCAAGAAGAGAAAGAAAGTTGTCCAAAACAGCTTGCAATCGAATGTTCATGTGAATAGAAAAGGCAGGAGAGTGGTCAGGTACTGTTTTCTCTCAGTTGGCAAGCTGCGCACACAATCGCAGTGTTGTACAGCTTGTTTCATCACCTTTGCGAAGTTGCCGCTCTCTCCGGCTCCCGGAGACCAAGAAGCTGCTTCTTCGCACAAAGACGATTCTGCTGCTCACAGTGCTCTGCGGTGTGTGTCTTCTGCCGAAAGAGACCAGGGAGCGGTGCTTAGCTCTACAGAGCACCGTACCTTCGTCTTTAGCCTCTCTTCTCGTCTACATCTTAGCAAAAAGCTTTTCCACTCTGTCTGGCAAGGAGAAACTGTGCCAGCACAGAAAACATCTCCCATCGTGTTCTAGAGGCTGCACGGAGGTCTGCCGAGTGTTTTGCAAGAAGAGAAAGAAAGTTGTCCAAAACAGCTTGCAATCGAATGTTCATGTGAATAGAAAAGGCAGGAGAGTGGTCAGGTACTGTTTTCTCTCAGTTGGCAAGCTGCGCACACAATCGCAGTGTTGTACAGCTTGTTTCATCACCTTTGCGAAGTTGCCGCTCTCTCCGGCTCCCGGAGACGAAGAAGCTGCTTCTTCGCGCAAAGACGATTCTGCCGCTCACAGTGCTCTGCGGTGTGCGCCTTCTGCCGAAAGAGGTCCGGGAGCGGTGCTTAGCTCTGCAGAGCACCGTACCTTCGTCTTTAGCCTCTCTTCTCGTCTACATCTTAGCAAAAAGCTTTTCCACTCTGTCTGGCAAGGAGAAACTGTGCCAGCACAGAAAACATCTCCCATCGTGTTCTAGAGGCTGCACGGAGGTCTGCCGAGTGTTTTGCAAGAAGAGAAAGAAAGTTGTCCAAAACAGCTTGCAATCGAATTTTCATGTGAATAGAAAAGGCAGGAGAGGGGTCAGGTACTGTTTTCTCTCAGTTGGCATGCTGCGCACACAATCGCAGTCTTGTACAGCTTGTTTCATCACCTTTGCGAAGTTGCCGCTCTCTCCGGCTCCCGGAGACGAAGAAGCTGCTTCTTCGCGCAAAGACGATTCTGCCGCTCACAGTGCTCTGCGGTGTGCGCCTTCTGCCGAAAGAGGCCCGGGAGCGGTGCTTAGCTCTGCACTGCACCGTACCTTCGTCTTTAGCCTCTCTTCTCGTCTACATCTTAGCAAAAAGCTTTTCCACTCTGTCTGGCAAGGAGAAACTTTGCCAGCACAGAAAACATCTCCCTTCGTGTTCTCGAGGCTGCACGGAGGTCTGCCGAGTGTTTTGCAAGAAGAGAAAGAAAGTTGTCCAAAACAGCTTGCAATCGAATGTTCATGTGAATAGAAAAGGCAGGAGAGTGGTCAGGTACTGTTTTCTCTCAGTTGGCAAGCTGCGCACACAATCGCAGTGTTGTACAGCTTGTTTCATCACCTTTGCCAAGTTGCCGCTCTCTCCGGCTCCTGGAGACCAAGAAGCTGCTTCTTCGCGCAAAGACGATTCTGCCGCTCACAGTGCTCTGCACTGTGTGTCTTCTGCCGAAAGACACCAGGGAGCGGTGCATAGCTCTGCAGAGCACCTTACCTTCGTCTTTAGCCTCTCTTCTCGTCTACATCTTAGCAAAAAGCTTTTCCACTCTGTCTGGCAAGGAGAAACTTTGCCAGCACAGAAAACATCTCCCTTCGTGTTCTAGAGGCTGCACGGAGGTCTGCCGAGTGTTTTGCAAGAAGAGAAAGAAAGTTGTCCAAAACAGCTTGCAATCGAATGTTCATGTGAATAGAAAAGGCAGGAGAGTGGTCAGGTTCTGTTTTCTCTCAGTTGGGAAGCTGCGCACACAATCGCAGTGTTGTACAGCTTGTTTCATCACCTTTGCGAAGTTGCCGCTCTCTCCGGCTCCCGGAGACGAAGAAGCTGCTTCTTCGCGCAAAGACGATTCTGCCGCTCACAGTGCTCTGCGGTGTGCGCCTTCTGCCGAAAGAGGTCCGGGAGCGGTGCTTAGCTCTGCAGAGCACCGTACCTTCGTCTTTAGCCTCTCTTCTCGTCTCCATCTTAGCAAAACGCTTTTCCACTCTGTCTGGCAAGGAGAAACTGTGCCAGCACAGAAAACATCTCCCATCGTGTTCTAGAGGCTGCACGGAGGTCTGCCGAGTGTTTTGCAAGAAGAGAAAGAAAGTTGTCCAAAACAGCTTGCAATCGAATGTTCATGTGAATAGAAAAGGCAGGAGAGTGGTCAGGTACTGTTTTCTCTCAGTTGGCAAGCTGCGCACACAATCGCAGTGTTGTACAGCTTGTTTCATCACCTTTGCGAAGTTGCCGCTCACTCCGGCTCCCGGAGACGAAGAAGCTGCTTCTTCGCGCAAAGACAATTCTGCCGCTCATAGTGCTCTGCACTGTGTGTCTTCTGCCGAAAGACACCAGGGAGCGGTGCTTAGCTCCGCAGAGCACCTTACTTTCGTCTTTAGCCTCTCTTCTCGTCTACATCTTAGCAAAAAGCTTTTCCACTCTGTCTGGCAAGGAGAAACTGTGCCAGCACAGAAAACATCTCCCTTCGTGTTCTAGAGGCTGCACGGAGGTCTGCCGAGTGTTTTGCAAGAAGAGAAAGAAAGTTGTCCCAAACAGCTTGCAATCGAATGTTCATGTGAATAGAAAAGGCAGGAGAGTGGTCAGGTTCTGTTTTCTCTCAGTTGGGAAGCTCCGCACACAATCGCAGTGTTGTACAGCTTGTTTCATCACCTTTGCGAAGTTGCCGCTCTCTCCGGCTCCCGGAGACGAAGAAGCTGCTTCTTCGCGCAAAGACGATTCTGCCGCTCACAGTGCTCTGCGGTGTGCGCCTTCTGCCGAAAGAGGTCCGGGAGCGGTGCTTAGCTCTGCAGAGCACCGTACCTTCGTCTTTAGCCTCTCTTCTCGTCTCCATCTTGGCAAAACGCTTTTCCACTCTGTCTGGCAAGGAGAAACTGTGCCAGCACAGAAAACATCTCCCATCGTGTTCTAGAGGCTGCACGGAGGTCTGCCGAGTGTTTTGCAAGAAGAGAAAGAAAGTTGTCCAAAACAGCTTGCAATCGAATGTTCATGTGAATAGAAAAGGCAGGAGAGTGGTCAGGTACTGTTTTCTCTCAGTTGGCAAGCTGCGCACACAATCGCAGTGTTGTACAGCTTGTTTCATCACCTTTGCGAAGTTGCCGCTCTCTCCGGCTCCCGGAGACCAAGAAGCTGCTTCTTCGTGCAAAGACGATTCTGCCGCTCATAGTGCTCTGCACTGTGTGTCTTCTGCCGAAAGACACCAGGGAGCGGTGCATAGCTCCGCAGAGCACCTTACCTTCGTCTTTAGCCTCTCTTCTCGTCTACATCTTAGCAAAAAGCTTTTCCACTCTGTCTGGCAAGGAGAAACTGTGCCAGCAAAGAAAACATCTCCCATCGTGTTCTAGAGGCTGCACGGAGGTCTGCCGAGTGTTTTGCAAGAAGAGAAAGATTGTTGTCCAAAACAGCTTGCAATCGAATGTTCATGTGATTAGAAAAGGCAGGAGAGTGGTCAGGTACTGTTTTCTCTCAGTTGCCACGCTGCGCACACAATCGCAGTGTTGTACAGCTTGTTTCATCACCTTTGCGAAGTTGCCGCTCTCTCCGGCTCCCGGAGACGAAGAAGCTGCTTCTTCGCGCAAAGACGATTCTGCCGCTCACAGTGCTCTGCGGTGTGCGCCTTCTGCCGAAAGAGGTCCGGGAGCGGTGCTTAGCTCTGCAGAGCACCGTACCTTCGTCTTTAGCCTCTCTTCTCGTCTCCATCTTAGCAAAACGCTTTTCCACTCTGTCTGGCAAGGAGAAACTGTGCCAGCACAGAAAACATCTCCCATCGTGTTCTAGAGGCTGCACGGAGGTCTGCCGAGTGTTTTGCAAGAAGAGAAAGAAAGTTGTCCAAAACAGCTTGCAATCGAATGTTCATGTGAATAGAAAAGGCAGGAGAGTGGTCAGGTACTGTTTTCTCTCAGTTGGCAAGCTGCGCACACAATCGCAGTGTTGTACAGCTTGTTTCATCACCTTTGCGAAGTTGCCGCTCACTCCGGCTCCCGGAGACGAAGAAGCTGCTTCTTCGCGCAAAGACGATTCTGCCGCTCATAGTGCTCTGCACTGTGTGTCTTCTGCCGAAAGAGGCCCGGGAGCGGTGCTTAGCTCTGCAGAGCACCGTACCTTCGTCTTTAGCCTCTCTTCTCGTCTACATCTTAACAAAAAGCTTTTCCACTCTGTCTGGCAAGGAGAAACTGCGCCAGCACTGAAAACATCCCCCATCGTGTTCTAGAGGCTGCACGGAGGTCTGCCGAGTGTTTTGCAAGAAAACAAAGAAAGTTGTCCAAAACAGCTTGCAATCGAATGTTCATGTGATTAGAAAAGGCAGGAGAGTGGTCAGGTACTGTTTTCTCTCAGTTGCCAAGCTGCGCACACAATCGCAGTGTTGTACAGCTTGTTTCATCACCTTTCCCAAGTTGCCGCTCTCTCCGGCTCCCGGAGACGAAGAAGCTGCTTCTTCGCGCAAAGACGATTCTGCCGCTCACAGTGCTCTGCGGTATGTGTCTTCTGCCGAAAGAGGCCCGGGAGCGGTGGTTAGCTCTGCAGAGCACCGTACCTTCGTCTTTAGCCTCTCTTCTCGTCTACATCTTAGCAAAAACCTTATCCACTCTGTCTGGCAAGGAGAAACTGTGCCAGCACAGAAAACATCTCCCTTCGTGTTCTAGAGGCTGCACGGAGGTCTGCCGAGTGTTTTGCAAGAAGAGAAAGAAAGTTGTCCAAAACAGCTTGCAATCGAATGTTCATGTGAATAGAAAAGGCAGGAGAGTGGTCAGGTACTGTTTTCTCTCAGTTGGCAAGCTGCGCACACAATCGCAGTGTTGTACAGCTTGTTTCATCACCTTTGCGAAGCTGCCGCTCTCTCCGGCTCCCGGAGACGGAGAAGCTGCTTCTTCGCGCAAAGACGATTCTGCTGCTCACAGTGCTCTGCGGTGTGTGTCTTCTGCCGAAAGAGACCAGGGAGCGGTGCTTAGTTTTACAGAGCACCGTACCTTCGTCTTTAGCCTCTCTTCTCGTCTACATCTTAGCAAAAAGCTTTTCCACTCTGTCTGGCAAGGACAAACTTTGCCAGCACAGAAAACATCTCCCATCGTGTTCTAGAGGCTGCACGGAGGTCTGCCGAGTGTTTTGCAAGAAGAGAAAGAAAGTTGTCCAAAACAGCTTGCAATCGAATGTTCATGTGAATAGAAAAGGCAGGAGAGTGGTCAGGTTCTGTTTTCTCTCAGTTGGCAAGCTGCGCACACAATCGCAGTGTTGTACAGCTTGTTTCATCACCTTGCGAAGTTGCCGCTCTCTCCGGCTCCCGGAGACGAAGAAGCTGCTTCTTCGCGCAAAGACGATTCTGCCGCTCACAGTGCTCTGCGGTGTGCGCCTTCTGCCGAAAGAGGTCCGGGAGCGGTGCTTAGCTCTGCAGAGCACCGTACCTTCGTCTTTAGCCTCTCTTCTCGTCTACATCTTAGCAAAAAGCTTTTCCACTCTGTCTGGCAAGGAGAAACTGTGCCAGCACAGAAAACATCTCCCTTCGTGTTCTAGAGGCTGCACGGAGGTCTGCCGAGTGTTTTGCAAGAAGAGAAAGAAAGTTGTCCAAAACCACTTGCAATCGAATGTTCATGTGAATAGAAAAGGCAGGAGAGTGGTCAGGTACTGTTTTCTCTCAGTTGCCAAGCTGCGCACACAATCGCAGTGTTGTAAAGCTTGTTTCATCACCTTTGCGAAGTTGCCGCTCTCTCCGGCTCCCGGAGACCAAGAAGCTGCTTCTTCGCGCAAAGACGATTCTGCCGCTCACAGTGCTCTGCGGTGTGCGCCTTCTGCCGAAAGAGGTCCGGGAGCGGTGCTTAGCTCTGCAGAGCACCGTACCTTCGTCTTTAGCCTCTCTTCTCGTCTCCATCTTAGCAAAACGCTTTTCCACTCTGTCTGGCAAGGAGAAACTGTGCCAGCACAGAAAACATCTCCCATCGTGTTCTAGAGGCTGCACGGAGGTCTGCCGAGTGTTTTGCAAGAAGAGAAAGAAAGTTGTCCAAAACAGCTTGCAATCGAATGTTCATGTGAATAGAAAAGGCAGGAGAGTGGTCGGGTACTCTTTTCTCTCAGTTGGCAAGCTGCGCACACAATCGCAGTGTTGTACAGCTTGTTTCATCACCTTTGCGAAGTTGCCGCTCTCTCCGGCTCCCGGAGACGAAGAAGCTGCTTCTTCGCGCAAAGACGATTCTGCCGCTCATAGTGCTCTGCACTGTGTGTCTTCTGCGAAAGACACCAGGGAGCGGTGCTTAGCTTTGCAGAGCACCGTACCTTCGTCTTTAGCCTCTCTTCTCGTCTACATCTTAGCAAAAAGCTTTTCCACTCTGTCTGGCAAGGAGAAAGTGAGCCAGCAAAGAAAACATCTCCCATCGTGTTCTAGAGGCTGCACGGAGGTCTGCCGAGTGTTTTGCAAGAAGAGAAAGAAAGTTGTCCAAAACAGCTTGCAATCGAATGTTCATGTGATTAGAAAAGGCAGGAGAGTGGTCAGGTACTGTTTTCTCTCAGTTGGCAAGCTGCGCACACAATCGCAGTGTTGTACAGCTTGTTTCATCACCTTTGCGAAGTTGCCGCTCACTCCGGCTCCCGGAGACGAAGAAGCTGCTTCTTCGCGCAAAGACGATTCTGCCGCTCATAGTGCTCTGCATTGTGTGTCTTCTGCCGAAAGAGGCCCGGGAGCTGCGCTTAGCTCTGCAGAGCACCGTACCTTCGTCTTTAGCCTCTCTTCTCGTCTACATCTTAGCAAAAAGCTTTTCCACTCTGTCTGGCAAGGAGAAACTGTGCCAGCACAGAAAACATCTCCCATCGTGTTCTAGAGGCTGCACGGAGGTCTGCCGAGTGTTTTGCAAGAAGAGAAAGAAAGTTGTCCAAAACAGCTTGCAATCGAATGTTCATGTGATTAGAAAAGGCAGGAGAGTGGTCAGGTACTGTTTTCTCTCAGTTGCCAAGCTGCGCACACAATCGCAGTGTTGTACAGCTTGTTTCATCACCTTTGCGAAGTTGCCGCTCTCTCCGGCTCCCGGAGACGAAGAAGCTGCTTCTTCGCGCAAAGACGATTCTGCCGCTCACAGTGCTCTGCGGTGTGCGCCTTCTGCCGAAAGAGGCCAGGGAGCGGTGCTTAGCTCTGCAGAGCACCGTACCTTCGTCTTTAGCCTCTCTTCTCGTCTCCATCTTAGCAAAACGCTTTTCCACTCTGTCTGGCAAGGAGAAACTGTGCCAGCACAGAAAACATCTCCATCGTGTTCTAGAGGCTGCATGGAGGTCTGCCGAGTGTTTTGCAAGAAGAGAAAGAAAGTTGTCCAAAACAGCTTGCAATCGAATGTTCATGTGAATAGAAAAGGCAGGAGAGTGGTCAGGTACTGTTTTCTCTCAGTTGGCAAGCTGCGCACACAATCGCAGTGTTGTACAGCTTGTTTCATCACCTTTGCGAAGTTGCCGCTCTCTCCGGCTCCCGGAGACGAAGAAGCTGCTTCTTCGCGCAAAGACGATTCTGCCGCTCACAGTGCTCTGCGGTGTGCGCCTTCTCCCTAAAGAGATCCGGGAGCGGTGCTTAGCTCTGCAGAGCACCGTACCTTCGTCTTTAGCCTCTCTTCTCGTCTACATCTTAGCAAAAAGCTTTTCCACTCTGTCTGGCAAGGAGAAACTGTGCCAGCACAGAAAACATCTCCCATCGTGTTCTAGAGACTGCACGGAGGTCTGCCGAGTGTTTTGCAAGAAGAGAAAGAAAGTTGTCCAAAACAGCTTGCAATCGAATGTTCATGTGAATAGAAAAGGCAGGAGAGTGGTCAGGTACTGTTTTCTCTCAGTTGGCAAGCTGCGCACACAATCGCAGTGTTGTACAGCTTGTTTCATCACCTTTGCGAAGTTGCCGCTCTCTCCGGCTCCCGGAGACGAAGAAGCTGCTTCTTCGCGCAAAGACGATTCTGCCGCTCACAGTGCTCTGCGGTGTGCGCCTTCTGCCGAAAGAGGCCCGGGAGCGGTGCTTAGCTCTGCAGAGCACCGTACCTTCGTCTTTAGCCTCTCTTCTCGTCTGCATCTTAGCAAAAAGCTTTTCCACTATGTCTGGCAAGGAGAAACTGTGCCAGCACAGAAAACATCTCCCATCGTGTTCTAGAGGCTGCACGGAGGTCTGCCGAGTGTTTTGCAAGAAGAGAAAGAAAGTTGTCCAAAACAGCTTGCAATCGAATGTTCATGTGAATAGAAAAGGCAGGAGAGTGGTCAGGTACTGTTTTCTCTCAGTTGGCAAGCTGCGCACACAATCGCAGTGTTGTACAGCTTGTTTCATCACCTTTGCGAAGTTGCCGCTCTCTCCGGCTCCCGGAGACCAAGAAGCTGCTTCTTCGCGCAAAGACGATTCTGCTGCTCACAGTGCTCTGCGGTGGGTGTCTTCTGCCGAAAGAGGCCAGGGAGCGGTGCTTAGCTCTGCAGAGCACCGTACGTTCGTCTTTGGCCTCTCTTCTCGTCTGCATCTTAGCAAAAAGCTTTTCCACTCTGTCTGGCAAGGAGAAACTGTGCCAGCACAGAAAACATCTCCCATCGTGTTCTAGAGGCTGCACGGAGGTCTGCCGAGTGTTTTGCAGAAGAGAAAGAAAGTTGTCCAAACAGCTTGCAATCGAATGTTCATGTGAATAGAAAAGGCAGGAGAGTGGTCAGGTACTGTTTTCTCTCAGTTGTCAAGCTGCGCACACAATCGCAGTGTTGTACAGCTTGTTTCATCACCTTTGGCAGAAGCTGCCGCTCTCCCCGGCTCCCGGAGACGAAGAAGCTGCTTCTTCGCGCAAAGACGATTCTGCCGCTCACAGTGCTCTGCGGTGTGCGCCTTCTGCCGAAAGAGGTCCGGGAGCGGTGCTTAGCTCTGCAGAGCACCGTACCTTCGTCTTTAGCCTCTCTTCTCGTCTACATCTTAGCAAAAAGCTTTTCCACTATGTCTGGCAAGGAGAAACTGTGCCAGCACAAAAAACATCTCCCATCGTGTTCTAGAGGCTGCACGGAGGTCTGCCGAGTGTTTTGCAAGAAGAGAAAGAAAGTTGTCCAAAACAGCTTGCAATCGAATTTTCATGTGAATAGAAAAGGCAGGAGAGGGGTCAGGTACTGTTTTCTCTCAGTTGGCATGCTGCGCACACAATCGCAGTCTTGTACAGCTTGTTTCATCACCTTTGCGAAGTTGCCGCTCTCTCCGGCTCCCGGAGACGAAGAAGCTGCTTCTTCGCGCAAAGACGATTCTGCCGCTCACAGTGCTCTGCGGTGTGCGCCTTCTGCCGAAAGAGGCCAGGGAGCGGTGCTTAGCTCTGCACTGCACCGTACCTTCGTCTTTAGCCTCTCTTCTCGTCTACATCTTAGCAAAAAGCTTTTCCACTCTGTCTGGCAAGGAGAAACTTTGCCAGCACAGAAAACATCTCCCTTCGTGTTCTAGAGGCTGCACGGAGGTCTGCCGAGTGTTTTGCAAGAAGAGAAAGAAAGTTGTCCAAAACAGCTTGCAATCGAATGTTCATGTGAATAGAAAAGGCAGGAGAGTGGTCAGGTACTGTTTTCTCTCAGTTGGCAAGCTGCGCACACAATCGCAGTGTTGTACAGCTTGTTTCATCACCTTTGCCAAGTTGCCGCTCTCTCCGGCTCCTGGAGACCAAGAAGCTGCTTCTTCGCGCAAAGACGATTCTGCCGCTCACAGTGCTCTGCACTGTGTGTCTTCTGCCGAAAGACACCAGGGAGCGGTGCATAGCTCTGCAGAGCACCTTACCTTCGTCTTTAGCCTCTCTTCTCGTCTACATCTTAGCAAAAAGCTTTTCCACTCTGTCTGGCAAGGAGAAACTGCGCCAGCACAGAAAACATCTCCCTTCGTGTTCTAGAGGCTGCACGGAGGTCTGCCGAGTGTTTTGCAAGAAGAGAAAGAAAGTTGTCCAAAACAGCTTGCAATCGAATGTTCATGTGAATAGAAAAGGCAGGAGAGTGGTCAGGTTCTGTTTTCTCTCAGTTGGCAAGCTGCGCACACAATCGCAGTGTTGTACAGCTTGTTTCATCACCTTTGCGAAGTTGCCGCTCTCTCCGGCTCCCGGAGACGAAGAAGCTGCTTCTTCGCGCAAAGACGATTCTGCCGCTCACAGTGCTCTGCGGTGTGCGCCTTCTGCCGAAAGAGGTCCGGGAGCGGTGCTTAGCTCTGCAGAGCACCGTACCTTCGCCTTTAGCCTCTCTTCTCGTCTCCATCTTAGCAAAACGCTTTTCCACTCTGTCTGGCAAGGAGAAACTGTGCCAGCACAGAAAACATCTCCCATCGTGTTCTAGAGGCTGCACGGAGGTCTGCCGAGTGTTTTGCAAGAAGAGAAAGAAAGTTGTCCAAAACAGCTTGCAATCGAATGTTCATGTGAATAGAAAAGGCAGGAGAGTGGTCAGGTACTGTTTTCTCTCAGTTGGGAAGCTGCGCACACAATCGCAGTGTTGTACAGCTTGTTTCATCACCTTTGCGAAGTTGCCGCTCTCTCCGGCTCCTGGAGACGAAGAAGCTGCTTCTTCGCGCAAAGACGATTCTGCCGCTCACAGTGCTCTGCGGTGTGCGCCTTCTGCCGAAAGAGGTCCGGGAGCTGTGCTTAGCTCTGCAGAGCACCGTACCTTCGTCTTTAGCCTCTCTTCTCGTCTCCATCTTAGCAAAACGCTTTTCCACTCTGTCTGGCAAGGAGAAACTGTGCCAGCACAGAAAACATCTCCCATCGTGTTCTAGAGGCTGCACGGAGGTCTGCCGAGTGTTTTGCAAGAAGAGAAAGAAAGTTGTCCAAAACAGCTTGCAATCGAATGTTCATGTGAATAGAAAAGGCAGGAGAGTGGTCAGGTACTGTTTTCTCTCAGTTGGCAAGCTGCGCACACAATCGCAGTGTTGTACAGCTTGTTTCATCACCTTTGCGAAGTTGCCGCTCTCTCCGGCTCCCGGAGACGAAGAAGCTGCTTCTTCGTGCAAAGACGATTCTGCCGCTCATAGTGCTCTGCACTATGTGTCTTCTGCCGAAAGACACCAGGGAGCGGTGCATAGCTCCGCAGAGCACCTTACCTTCGTCTTTAGCCTCTCTTCTCGTCTACATCTTAGCAAAAAGCTTTTCCACTCTGTCTGGCAAGGAGAAACTGTGCCAGCAAAGAAAACATCTCCCATCGTGTTCTAGAGGCTGCACGGAGGTCTGCCGAGTGTTTTGCAAGAAGAGAAAGATTGTTGTCCAAAACAGCTTGCAATCGAATGTTCATGTGATTAGAAAAGGCAGGAGAGTGGTCAGGTACTGTTTTCTCTCCGTTGCCACGCTGCGCACACAATCGCAGTGTTGTACAGCTTGTTTCATCACCTTTGCGAAGTTGCCGCTCTCTCCGGCTCCCGGAGACGAAGAAGCTGCTTCTTCGCGCAAAGACGATTCTGCCGCTCACAGTGCTCTGCTGTGTGCGCCTTCTGCCGAAAGAGATCCGGGAGCGGTGCTTAGCTCTGCAGAGCACCGTACCTTCGTCTTTAGCCTCTCTTCTCGTCTCCATCTTAGCAAAACGCTTTTCCACTCTGTCTGGCAAGGAGAAACTGTGCCAGCACAAAAAACATCTCCCATCGTGTTCTAGAGGCTGCACGGAGGTCTGCCGACTGTTTTGCAAGAAGAGAAAGAAAGTTGTCCAAAACAGCTTGCAATCGAATGTTCATGTGAATAGAAAAGGCAGGAGAGTGGTCAGGTACTGTTTTCTCTCAGTTGGCAAGCTGCGCACACAATCGCAGTGTTGTACAGCTTGTTTCATCACCTTTGCGAAGTTGCCGCTCACTCCGGCTCCCGGAGACGAAGAAGCTGCTTCAACGCGCAAAGACGATTCTGCCGCTCATAGTGCTCTGCACTGTGTGTCTTCTGCCGAAAGAGGCCCGGGAGCGGTGCTTAGCTCTGCAGAGCACCGTACCTTCGTCTTTAGCCTCTCTTCTCGTCTACATCTTAGCAAAAAGCTTTTCCACTCTGTCTGGCAAGGAGAAACTGCGCCAGCACAGAAAACATCTCCCCATCGTGTTCTAGAGGCTGCACGGAGGTCTGCCGAGTGTTTTGCAAGAAGAGAAACAAAGTTGTCCAAAACAGCTTGCAATCGAATGTTCATGTGATTAGAAAAGGCAGGAGAGTGGTCAGGTACTGTTTTCTCTCAGTTGCCAAGCTGCGCACACAATCGCAGTGTTGTACAGCTTGTTTCATCACCTTTGCGAAGTTGCCGCTCTCTCCGGCTCCCGGAGACGAAGAAGCTGCTTCTTCGCGCAAAGACGATTCTGCCGCTCACAGTGCTCTGCGGTGTGCGCCTTCTGCCGAAAGAGGTCCGGGAGCGGTGCTTAGCTCTGCAGAGCACCGTACCTTCGTCTTTAGCCTCTCTTCTCGTCTACATCTTAGCAAAAAGCTTTTCCACTCTGTCTGGCAAGGAGAAACTTTGCCAGCACAGAAAACATCTCCCATCGTGTTCTAGAGGCTGCACGGAGGTCTGCCGAGTGTTTTGCAAGAAGAGAAAGAAAGTTGTCCAAAACAGCTTGCAATCGAATGTTCATGTGAATAGAAAAGGCAGGAGAGTGGTCAGGTACTGTTTTCTCTCAGTTGGCATGCTGCGCACACAATCGCAGTCTTGTACAGCTTGTTTCATCACCTTTGCGAAGTTGCCGCTCTCTCCGGCTCCCGGAGACGAAGAAGCTGCTTCTTCGCGCAAAGACGATTCTGCCGCTCACAGTGCTCTGCGGTGTGCGCCTTCTGCCGAAAGAGGCCAGGGAGCGGTGCTTAGCTCTGCAGAGCACCGTACCTTCGTCTTTAGCCTCTCTTCTCGTCTACATCTTAGCAAAAAGCTTTTCCACTCTGTCTGGCAAGGAGAAACTTTGCCAGCACAGAAAACATCTCCCTTCGTGTTCTCGAGGCTGCATGGAGGTCTGCCGAGTGTTTTGCAAGAAGAGAAAGAAAGTTGTCCAAAACAGCTTGCAATCGAATGTTCATGTGAATAGAAAAGGCAGGAGAGTGGTCAGGTACTGTTTTCTCTCAGTTGGCAAGCTGCGCACACAATCGCAGTGTTGTACAGCTTGTTTCATCACCTTTGCCAAGTTGCCGCTCTCTCCGGCTCCTGGAGACCAAGAAGCTGCTTCTTCGCGCAAAGACGATTCTGCCGCTCACAGTGCTCTGCACTGTGTGTCTTCTGCCGAAAGACACCAGGGAGCGGTGCATAGCTCTGCAGAGCACCTTACCTTCGTCTTTAGCCTCTCTTCTCGTCTACATCTTAGCAAAAAGCTTTTCCACTCTGTCTGGCAAGGAGAAACTTTGCCAGCACAGAAAACATCTCCCTTCGTGTTCTAGAGGCTGCACGGAGGTCTGCCGAGTGTTTTGCAAGAAGAGAAAGAAAGTTGTCCAAAACAGCTTGCAATCGAATGTTCATGTGAATAGAAAAGGCAGGAGAGTGGTCAGGTTCTGTTTTCTCTCAGTTGGGAAGCTGCGCACACAATCGCAGTGTTGTACAGCTTGTTTCATCACCTTTGCGAAGTTGCCGCTCTCTCCGGCTCCCGGAGACGAAGAAGCTGCTTCTTCGCGCAAAGACGATTCTGCCGCTCACAGTGCTCTGCGGTGTGCGCCTTCTGCCGAAAGAGGTCCGGGAGCGGTGCTTAGCTCTGCAGAGCACCGTACCTTCGTCTTTAGCCTCTCTTCTCGTCTCCATCTTAGCAAAACGCTTTTCCACTCTGTCTGGCAAGGAGAAACTGTGCCAGCACAGAAAACATCTCCCATCGTGTTCTAGAGGCTGCACGGAGGTCTGCCGAGTGTTTTGCAAGAAGAGAAAGAAAGTTGTCCAAAACAGCTTGCAATCGAATGTTCATGTGAATAGAAAAGGCAGGAGAGTGGTCAGGTACTGTTTTCTCTCAGTTGGCAAGCTGCGCACACAATCGCAGTGTTGTACAGCTTGTTTCATCACCTTTGCGAAGTTGCCGCTCTCTCCGGCTCCCGGAGACGAAGAAGCTGCTTCTTCGCGCAAAGACAATTCTGCCGCTCATAGTGCTCTGCACTGTGTGTCTTCTGCCGAAAGACACCAGGGAGCGGTGCTTAGCTCCGCAGAGCACCTTACCTTCGTCTTTAGCCTCTCTTCTCGTCTACATCTTAGCAAAAAGCTTTTCCACTCTGTCTGGCAAGGAGAAACTGTGCCAGCACAGAAAACATCTCCCTTCGTGTTCTAGAGGCTGCACGGAGGTCTGCCGAGTGTTTTGCAAGAAGAGAAAGAAAGTTGTCCCAAACAGCTTGCAATCGAATGTTCATGTGAATAGAAAAGGCAGGAGAGTGGTCAGGTACTGTTTTCTCTCAGTTGGCAAGCTGCGCACACAATCGCAGTGTTGTACAGCTTGTTTCATCACCTTTGCGAAGTTGCCGCTCTCTCCGGCTCCCGGAGACGAAGAAGCTGCTTCTTCGCGCAAAGACGATTCTGCCGCTCACAGTGCTCTGCGGTGTGCGCCTTCTGCCGAAAGAGGTCCGGGAGCGGTGCTTAGCTCTGCAGAGCACCGTACCTTCGTCTTTAGCCTGTCTTCTCGTCTCCATCTTAGCAAAACGCTTTTCCACTCTGTCTGGCAAGGAGAAACTGTGCCAGCACAGAAAACATCTCCCATCGTGTTCTAGAGGCTGCACGGAGGTCTGCCGAGTGTTTTGCAAGAAGAGAAAGAAAGTTGTCCAAAACAGCTTGCAATCGAATGTTCATGTGAATAGAAAAGGCAGGAGAGTGGTCAGGTACTGTTTTCTCTCAGTTGGGAAGCTGCGCACACAATCGCAGTGTTGTACAGCTTGTTTCATCACCTTTGCGAAGTTGCCGCTCTCTCCGGCTCCCGGAGACGAAGAAGCTGCTTCTTCGTGCAAAGACGATTCTGCCGCTCATAGTGCTCTGCACTGTGTGTCTTCTGCCGAAAGACACCAGGGAGCGGTGCATAGCTCCGCAGAGCACCTTACCTTCGTCTTTAGCCTCTCTTCTCGTCTACATCTTAGCAAAAAGCTTTTCCACTCTGTCTGGCAAGGAGAAACTGTGCCAGCACAGAAAACATCTCCCTTCGTGTTCTAGAGGCTGCACGGAGGTCTGCCGAGTGTTTTGCAAGAAGAGAAAGATTGTTGTCCAAAACAGCTTGCAATCGAATGTTCATGTGATTAGAAAAGGCAGGAGAGTGGTCAGGTACTGTTTTCTCTCAGTTGCCACGCTGCGCACACAATCGCAGTGTTGTACAGCTTGTTTCATCACCTTTGCGAAGTTGCCGCTCTCTCCGGCTCCCGGAGACGAAGAAGCTGCTTCTTCGCGCAAAGACGATTCTGCCGCTCACAGTGCTCTGCGGTATGTGTCTTCTGCCGAAAGAGGCCCGGGAGCGGTGCTTAGCTCTGCAGAGCACCGTACCTTCGTCTTTAGCCTCTCTTCTCGTCTACATCTTAGCAAAAACCTTATCCACTCTGTCTGGCAAGGAGAAACTGTGCCAGCACAGAAAACATCTCCCTTCGTGTTCTAGAGGCTGCACGGAGGTCTGCCGAGTGTTTTGCAAGAAGAGAAAGAAAGTTGTCCAAAACAGCTTGCAATCGAATGTTCATGTGAATAGAAAAGGCAGGAGAGTGGTCAGGTACTGTTTTCTCTCACTTGGCAAGCTGCGCACACAATCGCAGTGTTGTACAGCTTGTTTCATCACCTTTGCGAAGTTGCCGCTCTCTCCGGCTCCCGGAGACGAAGAAGCTGCTTCTTCGCGCAAAGACGATTCTGCCGCTCACAGTGCTCTGCGGTGTGCGCCTTCTGCCGAAAGAGGCCCGGGAGCGGTGCTTAGCTCTGCAGAGCACCGTACCTTCGTCTTTAGCCTCTCTTCTCGTCTGCATCTTAGCAAAAAGCTTTTCCACTATGTCTGGCAAGGAGAAACTGTGCCAGCACAGAAAACATCTCCCATCGTGTTCTAGAGGCTGCACGGAGGTCTGCCGAGTGTTTTGCAAGAAAACAAAGAAAGTTGTCCAAAACAGCTTGCAATCGAATGTTCATGTGAATAGAAAAGGCAGGAGAGTGGTCAGGTACTGTTTTCTCTCAGTTGGCAAGCTGCGCACACAATCGCAGTGTTGTACAGCTTGTTTCATCACCTTTGCGAAGTTGCCGCTCTCTCCGGCTCCCGGAGACCAAGAAGCTGCTTCTTCGCGCAAAGACGATTCTGCTGCTCACAGTGCTCTGCGGTGGGTGTCTTCTGCCGAAAGAGGCCAGGGAGCGGTGCTTAGCTCTACAGAGCACCGTACCTTCGTCTTTAGCCTCTCTTCTCGTCTACATCTTAGCAAAAAGCTTTTCCACTCTGTCTGGCAAGGAGAAACTGTGCCAGCACAGAAAACATCTCCCATCGTGTTCTAGAGGCTGCACGGAGGTCTGCCGAGTGTTTTGCAAGAAGAGAAAGAAAGTTGTCCAAAACAGCTTGCAATCGAATGTTCATGTGAATAGAAAAGGCAGGAGAGTGGTCAGGTACTGTTTTCTCTCAGTTGGCAAGCTGCGCACACAATCGCAGTGTTGTACAGCTTGTTTCATCACCTTTGCGAAGTTGCCGCTCTCTCCGGCTCCCGGAGACGAAGAAGCTGCTTCTTCGCGCAAAGACGATTCTGCCGCTCACAGTGCTCTGCGGTGTGCGCCTTCTGCCGAAAGACGCCCGGGAGCGGTGCTTAGCTCTGAGAAGCACCGTACGTTCGTCTTCAGCCTCTCTTCTCCTCTGCATCTTAGCAAAAAGCTTTTCCACTCTGTCTGGCAAGGAGAAACTGTGCCAGCACAGAAAACATCTCCCATCGTGTTCTAGAGGCTGCACGGAGGTCTGCCGAGTGTTTTGCAAGAAGAGAAAGAAAGTTGTCCAAAACAGCTTGCAATCGAATGTTCATGTGAATAGAAAAGGCAGGAGAGTGGTCAGGTACTGTTTTCTCTCAGTTGTCAAGCTGCGCACACAATCGCAGTGTTGTACAGCTTGTTTCATCACCTTTGCGAAGCTGCCGCTCTCTCCGGCTCCCGGAGACGAAGAAGCTGCTTCTTCGCGCAAAGACGATTCTGCCGCTCACAGTGCTCTGCGGTGTGCGCCTTCTGCCGAAAGAGGTCAGGGAGCGGTGCTTAGCTCTGCAGAGCACCGTACCTTCGTCTTTAGCCTCTCTTCTCGTCTACATCTTAGCAAAAAGCTTTTCCACTATGTCTGGCAAGGAGAAACTGTGCCAGCACAAAAAACATCTCCCATCGTGTTCTAGAGGCTGCACGGAGGTCTGCCGAGTGTTTTGCAAGAAGAGAAAGAAAGTTGTCCAAAACAGCTTGCAATCGAATTTTCATGTGAATAGAAAAGGCAGGAGAGGGGTCAGGTACTGTTTTCTCTCAGTTGGCATGCTGCGCACACAATCGCAGTCTTGTACAGCTTGTTTCATCACCTTTGCGAAGTTGCCGCTCTCTCCGGCTCCCGGAGACGAAGAAGCTGCTTCTTCGCGCAAAGACGATTCTGCCGCTCACAGTGCTCTGCGGTGTGCGCCTTCTGCCGAAAGAGGCCCGGGAGCGGTGCTTAGCTCTGCACTGCACCGTACCTTCGTCTTTAGCCTCT
Organism: Melozone crissalis; assembly: GCF_028551555.1. NCBI lineage: Eukaryota > Metazoa > Chordata > Aves > Passeriformes > Passerellidae > Melozone > Melozone crissalis. The sequence continues at coordinate 31,912 of NW_026536290.1, read as the reverse complement.
CTTCTCGTCTACATCTTAGCAAAAAGCTTTTCCACTCTGTCTGGCAAGGAGAAACTTTGCCAGCACAGAAAACATCTCCCTCCGTGTTCTAGAGGCTGCACGGAGGTCTGCCGAGTGTTTTGCAAGAAGAGAAAGAAAGTTGTCCAAAACAGCTTGCAATCGAATGTTCATGTGAATAGAAAAGGCAGGAGAGTGGTCAGGTACTGTTTTCTCTCAGTTGGCAAGCTGCGCACACAATCGCAGTGTTGTACAGCTTGTTTCATCACCTTTGCGAAGTTGCCGCTCTCTCCGGCTCCTGGAGACCAAGAAGCTGCTTCTTCGCGCAAAGACGATTCTGCCGCTCACAGTGCTCTGCACTGTGTGTCTTCTGCCGAAAGACACCAGGGAGCGGTGCATAGCTCTGCAGAGCACCTTACCTTCGTCTTTAGCCTCTCTTCTCGTCTACATCTTAGCAAAAAGCTTTTCCACTCTGTCTGGCAAGGAGAAACTTTGCCAGCACAGAAAACATCTCCCTTCGTGTTCTAGAGGCTGCACGGAGGTCTGCCGAGTGTTTTGCAAGAAGAGAAAGAAAGTTGTCCAAAACAGCTTGCAATCGAATGTTCATGTGAATAGAAAAGGCAGGAGAGTGGTCAGGTTCTGTTTTCTCTCAGTTGGGAAGCTGCGCACACAATCGCAGTGTTGTACAGCTTGTTTCATCACCTTTGCGAAGTTGCCGCTCTCTCCGGCTCCCGGAGACGAAGAAGCTGCTTCTTCGCGCAAAGACGATTCTGCCGCTCACAGTGCTCTGCGGTGTGCGCCTTCTGCCGAAAGAGGTCCGGGAGCGGTGCTTAGGTCTGCAGAGCACCGTACCTTCGTCTTTAGCCTCTCTTCTCGTCTCCATCTTAGCAAAACGCTTTTCCACTCTGTCTGGCAAGGAGAAACTGTGCCAGCACAGAAAACATCTCCCATCGTGTTCTAGAGGCTGCACGGAGGTCTGCCGAGTGTTTTGCAAGAAGAGAAAGAAAGTTGTCCAAAACAGCTTGCAATCGAATGTTCATGTGAATAGAAAAGGCAGGAGAGTGGTCAGGTACTGTTTTCTCTCAGTTGGGAAGCTGCGCACACAATCGCAGTGTTGTACAGCTTGTTTCATCACCTTTGCGAAGTTGCCGCTCTCTCCGGCTCGCGGAGACGAAGAAGCTGCTTCTTCGCGCAAAGACGATTCTACCGCTCACAGTGCTCTGCGGTGTGCGCCTTCTGCCGAAAGAGGTCCGGGAGCTGTGCTTAGCTCTGCAGAGCACCGTACCTTCGTCTTTAGCCTCTCTTCTCGTCTCCATCTTAGCAAAACGCTTTTCCACTCTGTCTGGCAAGGAGCAACTGTGCCAGCACAGAAAACATCTCCCATCGTGTTCTAGAGGCTGCACGGAGGTCTGCCGACTGTTTTGCAAGAAGAGAAAGAAAGTTGTCCAAAACAGCTTGCAATCGAATGTTCATGTGAATAGAAAAGGCAGGAGAGTGGTCAGGTACTGTTTTCTCTCAGTTGGCAAGCTGCGCACACAATCGCAGTGTTGTACAGCTTGTTTCATCACCTTTGCGAAGTTGCCGCTCTCTCCGGCTCCCGGAGACGAAGAAGCTGCTTCTTCGTGCAAAGACGATTCTGCCGCTCATAGTGCTCTGCACTGTGCGTCTTCTGCCGAAAGAGGCCCGGGAGCGGTGCTAAGCTCTGCACTGCACCGTACCTTCGTCTTTAGCCTCTCTTCTCGTCTACATCTTAGCAAAAAGCTTTTCCACTCTGTCTGGCAAGGAGAAAATGTGCCAGCACAAAAAAACATCTCCCATCGTGTTCTAGAGGCTGCACGGAGGTCTGCCGAGTGTTTTGCAAGAAAACAAAGAAAGTTGTCCAAAACAGCTTGCAATCGAATGTTCATGTGAATAGAAAAGGCAGGAGCGTGGTCAGGTACTGTTTTCTCTCAGTTGGGAAGCTGCGCACACAATCGCAGTGTTGTACAGCTTGTTTCATCACCTTTGCGAAGCTGCCGCTCTCCTCGGCTCCCGGAGACGAAGAAGCTGCTTCTTCGCGCAAAGACGATTCTGCCGCTCACAGTGCTCTGCGGTGTGCGCCTTCTGCCGAAAGAGGCCCGGGAGCGGTGCTTAGCTCTGCGGAGCACCGTACCGTCGTCTTTAGCCTCTCTTCTCGTCTACATCTTAGCAAAAAGCTTTTCCACTCTGTCTGGCAAGGAGAAACTTTGCCAGCACAGAAAACATCTCCCATCGTGTTCTAGAGGCTGCACGGAGGTCTGCCGAGTGTTTTGCAAGAAAACAAAGAAAGTTGTCCAAAACAGCTTGCAATCGAATGTTCATGTGAATAGAAAAGGCAGGAGAGTGGTCAGGTACTGTTTTCTCTCAGTTGGCAAGCTGCGCACACAATCGCAGTGTTGTACAGCTTGTTTCATCACCTTTCCCAAGTTGCCGCTCTCTCCGGCTCCCGGAGACGAAGAAGCTGCTTCTTCGCGCAAAGACGATTCTGCCGCTCACAGTGCTCTGCGGTATGTGTCTTCTGCCGAAAGAGGCCCGGGAGCGGTGCTTAGCTCTGCAGAGCACCGTACCTTCGTCTTTAGCCTCTCTTCTCGTCTACATCTTAGCAAAAACCTTATCCACTCTGTCTGGCAAGGAGCAACTTTGCCAGCACAGAAAACATCTCCCATCGTGTTCTAGAGGCTGCACAGAGGTCTGCCGAGTGTTTTGCAAGAAGAGAAAGAAAGTTGTCCAAAACAGCTTGCAATCGAATGTTCATGTGAATAGAAAAGGCAGGAGAGTGGTCAGGTACTGTTTTCTCTCAGTTGGCAAGCTGCGCACACAATCGCAGTGTTGTAGAGCTTGTTTCATCACCTTTGCGAAGTTGCCGCTCTCTCCGGCTCCCGGAGACGAAGAAGCTGCTTCTTCGCGCAAAGACGATTCTGCCGTTCACAGTGCTCTGCGGTGTGCGCCTTCTGCCGAAAGAGATCCGGGAGCGGTGCTTAGCTCTGCAGAGCACCGTACCTTCGTCTTTAGCCTCTCTTCTCGTCTACATCTTAGCAAAAAGCTTTTCCACTCTGTCTGGCAAGGAGAAACTGTTCCAGCACAGAAAACATCTCCCATCGTGTTCTAGAGACTGCAGGAGGTCTGCCGAGTGTTTTGCAAGAAGAGAAAGAAAGTTGTCCAAAACAGCTTGCAATCGAATGTTCATGTGAATAGAAAAGGCAGGAGAGTGGTCAGGTACTGTTTTCTCTCAGGTGGCAAGCTGCGCACACAATCGCAGTGTTGTACAGCTTGTTTCATCACCTTTGCGAAGCTGCCGCTCTCTCCGGCTCCCGGAGACGAAGAAGCTGCTTCTTCGCGCAAAGACGATTCTGCTGCTCACAGTGCTCTGCGGTGTGTGTCTTCTGCCGAAAGAGACCAGGGAGCGGTGCTTAGCTCTACAGAGCACCGTACGTTCGTCTTTAGCCTCTCTTCTCGTCTACATCTTAGCAAAAAGCTTTTCCACTCTGTCTGGCAAGGACAAACTTTGCCAGCACAGAAAACATCTCCCATCGTGTTCTAGAGGCTGCACGGAGGTCTGCCGAGTGTTTTGCAAGAAGAGAAAGAAAGTTGTCCAAAACAGCTTGCAATCGAATGTTCATGTGAATAGAAAAGGCAGGAGAGTGGTCAGGTACTGTTTTCTCTCAGTTGACAAGCTGCGCACACAATCGCAGTCTTGTACAGCTTGTTTCATCACCTTTGCGAAGTTGCCGCTCTCTCAGGCTCCCGGAGACGAAGAAGCTGCTTCTTCGCGCAAAGACGATTCTGCCGCTCACAGTGCTCTGCGGTGTGCGCCTTCTGCCGAAAGAGGTCCGGGAGCGGTGCTTAGCTCTGCAGAGCACCGTACCTTCGTCTTTAGCCTCTCTTCTCGTCTACATCTTAGCAAAAAGCTTTTCCACTCTGTCTGGCAAGGAGAAACTTTGCCAGCACAGAAAACATCTCCCATCGTGTTCTAGAGGCTGCACGGAGGTCTGCCGAGTGTTTTGCAAGAAGAGAAAGAAAGTTGTCCAAAACAGCTTGCAATCGAATGTTCATGTGAATAGAAAAGGCAGGAGAATGGTCAGGTACTGTTTTCTCTCAGTTGACGAGATGCGCACACAATCGCAGTGTTGTATAGCTTGTTTCATCACCTTTGCGAAGTTGCCGCTCTCTCCGGCTCCCGGAGACGAAGAAGCTGCTTCTTCGCGCAAAGACGATTCTGCCGCTCATAGTGCTCTGCACTGTGTGTCTTCTGCCGAAAGAGGCCCGGGAGCGGTGCTTAGCTCTGCAGAGCACCGTACCTTCGTCTTTAGCCTCTCTTCTCGTCTACATCTTAGCAAAAAGCTTTTCCACTCTGTCTGGCAAGGAGAAACTGTGCCAGCACAGAAAACATCTCCCATCGTGTTCTAGAGGCTGCACGGAGGTCTGCCGAGTGTTTTGCAAGAAGAGAAAGAAAGTTGTCCAAAACAGCTTGCAATCGAATGTTCATGTGATTAGAAAAGGCAGGAGAGTGGTCAGGTACTGTTTTCTCTCCGTTGGCAAGCTGCGCACACAATCGCAGTGTTGTACAGCTAGTTTCATCACCTTTGCGAAGTTGCCGCTCTGTCCGGCTCCCGGAGACGAAGAAGCTGCTTCTTCGCGCAAAGACGATTCTGCCGCTCACAGTGCTCTGCGGTGTGCGCCTTCTGCCGAAAGAGGTCCGGGAGCGGTGCTTAGCTCTGCAGAGCACCGTACCTTCGTCTTTAGCCTCTCTTCTCGTCTACATCTTAGCAAAAAGCTTTTCCACTCTGTCTGGCAAGGACAAACTTTGCCAGCACAGAAAACATCTCCCATCGTGTTCTAGAGGCTGCACGGAGGTCTGCCGAGTGTTTTGCAAGAAGAGAAAGAAAGTTGTCCAAAACAGCTTGCAATCGAATGTTCATGTGAATAGAAAAGGCAGGAGAGTGGTCAGGTACTGTTTTCTCTCAGTTGACGAGCTGCGCACACAATCGCAGTGTTGTACAGCTTGTTTCATCACCTTTGCGAAGCTGCCGCTCTCTCCGGCTCCCGGAGACGAAGAAGCTGCTTCTTCGCGCAAAGACGATTCTGCCGCTCATAGTGCTCTGCACTGTGTGTCTTCTGCCGAAAGAGGCCCGGGAGCGGTGCTTAGCTCTGCAGAGCACCGTACCTTCGTCTTTAGCCTCTCTTCTCGTCTACATCTTAGCAAAAAGCTTTTCCACTCTGTCTGGCAAGGACAAATTTTGCCAGCACAGAAAACATCTCCCATCGTGTTCTAGAGGCTGCACGGAGGTCTGCCGAGTGTTTTGCAAGAAGAGAAAGAAAGTTGTCCAAAACAGCTTGCAATCGAATGTTCATGTGAATAGAAAAGGCAGGAGAGTGGTCAGGTACTGTTTTCTCTCACTTGGCAAGCTGCGCACACAATCGCAGTGTTATACAGCTTGTTTCATCACCTTTGCGAAGCTGCCGCTCTCTCCGGCTCCCGGAGACGGAGAAGCTGCTTCTTCGCGCAAAGACGATTCTGCTGCTCACAGTGCTCTGCGGTGTGTGTCTTCTGCCGAAAGAGACCAGGGAGCGGTGCTTAGCTTTACAGAGCACCGTACCTTCGTCTTTAGCCTCTCTTCTCGTCTACATCTTAGCAAAAAGCTTTTCCACTCTGTCTGGCAAGGACAAACTTTGCCAGCACAGAAAACATCTCCCATCGTGTTCTAGAGGCAGCACGGAGGTCTGCCGACTGTTTTGCAAGAAGAGAAAGAAAGTTGTCCAAAACAGCTTGCAATCGAATGTTCATGTGAATAGAAAAGGCAGGAGAGTGGTCAGGTACTGTTTTCTCTCAGTTGGGAAGCTGCGCACACAATCGCAGTGTTGTACAGCTTGTTTCATCACCTTTGCGAAGTTGCCGCTCTCTCCGGCTCCCGGAGACGAAGAAGCTGCTTCTTCGCGCAAAGACGATTCTGCCGCTCACAGTGCTCTGCGGTGTGCGCCTTCTGCCGAAAGAGGTCCGGGAGCGGTGCTTAGCTCTGCAGAGCACCGTACCTTCGTCTTTAGCCTCTCTTCTCGTCTCCATCTTAGCAAAACGCTTTTCCACTCTGTCTGGCAAGGAGAAACTGTGCCAGCACAGAAAACATCTCCCATCGTGTTCTAGAGGCAGCACGGAGGTCTGCCGACTGTTTTGCAAGAAGAGAAAGAAAGTTGTCCAAAACAGCTTGCAATCGAATGTTCATGTGAATAGAAAAGGCAGGAGAGTGGTCAGGTACTGTTTTCTCTCAGGTGGCAAGCTGCGCACACAATCGCAGTGTTATACAGCTTGTTTCATCACCTTTGCGAAGCTGCCGCTCTCTCCGGCTCCCGGAGACGGAGAAGCTGCTTCTTCGCGCAAAGACGATTCTGCTGCTCACAGTGCTCTGCGGTGTGTGTCTTCTGCCGAAAGAGACCAGGGAGCGGTGCTTAGCTTTACAGAGCACCGTACCTTCGTCTTTAGCCTCTCTTCTCGTCTACATCTTAGCAAAAAGCTTTTCCACTCTGTCTGGCAAGGACAAACTTTGCCAGCACAGAAAACATCTCCCATCGTGTTCTAGAGGCTGCACGGAGGTCTGCCGAGTGTTTTGCAAGAAGAGAAAGAAAGTTGTCCAAAACAGCTTGCAATCGAATGTTCATGTGAATAGAAAAGGCAGGAGAGTGGTCAGGTACTGTTTTCTCTCAGGTGGCAAGCTGCGCACACAATCGCAGTGTTGTACAGCTTGTTTCATCACCTTTGCGAAGTTGCCGCTCTCTCCGGCTCCTGGAGACCAAGAAGCTGCTTCTTCGCGCAAAGACGATTCTGCCGCTCACAGTGCTCTGCACTGTGTGTCTTCTGCCGAAAGACACCAGGGAGCGGTGCATAGCTCTGCAGAGCACCTTACCTTCGTCTTTAGCCTCTCTTCTCGTCTACATCTTAGCAAAAAGCTTTTCCACTCTGTCTGGCAAGGAGAAACTTTGCCAGCACAGAAAACATCTCCCTTCGTGTTCTAGAGGCTGCACGGAGGTCTGCCGAGTGTTTTGCAAGAAGAGAAAGAAAGTTGTCCAAAACAGCTTGCAATCCAATGTTCATGTGAATAGAAAAGGCAGGAGAGTGGTCAGGTACTGTTTTCTCTCAGTTGGCAAGCTGCGCACACAATCGCAGTGTTGTACAGCTTGTTTCATCACCTTTGCTAAGTTGCCGCTCTCTCCGGCTCCCGGAGACGAAGAAGCTGCTTCTTCGCGCAAAGACGATTCTGCCGCTCACAGTGCTCTGCGGTGTGCGCCTTCTGCCGAAAGAGATCCGGGAGCGGTGCTTAGCTCTGCAGAGCACCGTACCTTCGTCTTTAGCCTGTCTTCTCGTCTCCATCTTAGCAAAACGCTTTTCCACTCTGTCTGGCAAGGAGAAACTGTGCCAGCACAGAAAACATCTCCCATCGTGTTCTAGAGGCTGCACGGAGGTCTGCCGAGTGTTTTGCAAGAAGAGAAAGAAAGTTGTCCAAAACAGCTTGCAATCGAATGTTCATGTGAATAGAAAAGGCAGGAGAGTGGTCAGGTACTGTTTTCTCTCAGTTGGCAAGCTGCGCACACAATCGCAGTGTTGTACAGCTTGTTTCATCACCTTTGCGAAGTTGCCGCTCACTCCGGCTCCCGGAGACGAAGACGCTGCTTCTTCGCGCAAAGACAATTCTGCCGCTCATAGTGCTCTGCACTGTGTGTCTTCTGCCGAAAGACACCAGGGAGCGGTGCTTAGCTCCGCAGAGCACCTTACCTTCGTCTTTAGCCTCTCTTCTCGTCTACATCTTAGCAAAAAGCTTTTCCACTCTGTCTGGCAAGGAGAAACTTTGCCAGCACAGAAAACATCTCCAATCGTGTTCTAGAGGCTGCACGGAGGTCTGCCGAGTGTTTTGCAAGAAGAGAAAGAAAGTTGTCCAAAACAGCTTGCAATCGAATGTTCATGTGAATAGAAAAGGCAGGAGAGTGGTCAGGTACTGTTTTCTCTCAGTTGCCAAGCTGCGCACACAATCGCAGTGTTGTACAGCTTGTTTCATCACCTTTCCCAAGTTGCCGCTCTCTCCGGCTCCCGGAGACGAAGAAGCTGCTTCTTCGCGCAAAGACGATTCTGCCGCTCACAGTGCTCTGCGGTGTGCGCCTTCTGCCGAAAGAGGTCCGGGAGCGGTGCTTAGCTCTGCAGAGCACCGTACCTTCGTCTTTAGCCTCTCTTCTCGTCTACATCTTAGCAAAACGCTTTTCCACTCTGTCTGGCAAGGAGAAACTGTGCCAGCACAGAAAACATCTCCCATCGTGTTCTAGAGGCTGCACGGAGGTCTGCCGACTGTTTTGCAAGAAGAGAAAGAAAGTTGTCCAAAACAGCTTGCAATCGAATGTTCATGTGAATAGAAAAGGCAGGAGAGTGGTCAGGTACTGTTTTCTCTCAGTTGACAAACTGCGCACACAATCGCAGTGTTATACAGCATGTTTCATCACCTTTGCGAAGTTGCCGCTCTCTCCGGCTCCCGGAGACGAAGAAGCTACTTCTTCGCGCAAAGACGATTCTGCCGCTCACAGTGCTCTGCGGTGTGCGGCTTCTGCCGAAAGTGATCCGGGAGCGGTTCTTCGCTCTGCAGAGCACCGTACCTTCGTCTTTAGCCTCTCTTCTCGTCTACATCTTAGCAAAAAGCTTTTCCACTATGTCTGGCAAGGAGAAACTGTGCCAGCACAAAAAACATCTCCCGTCGTGTTCTAGAGGCTGCACGGAGGTCTGCCGAGTATTTTGCAAGAAGAGAAAGAAAGTTGTCCAAAACAGCTTGCAATCGAATGTTCATGTGAATAGAAAAGGCAGGAGAGTGGTCAGGTACTGTTTTCTCTCAGTTGGCAAGCTGCGCACACAATCGCAGTGTTGTACAGCTTGTTTCATCACCTTTGCGAAGCTGCCGCTCTCTCCGGCTCCCGGAGACGGAGAAGCTGCTTCTTCGCGCAAAGACGATTCTGCCGCTCATAGTGCTCCGCGGTGTGCGCCTTCTGCCGAAAGAGATCCGGGAGCGGTGCTTAGCTCTGCAGAGCACCGTACCTTCGTCTTTAGCCTCTCTTCTCATCTGCATCTTAGCAAAAAGCTTTTCCACTCTGTCTGGCAAGGAGAAACTGTGCCAGCACAGAAAACATCTCCCATCGTGTTCTAGAGGCTGCACGGAGGTCTGCCGAGTGTTTTGCAAGAAGAGAAAGAAAGTTGTCCAAAACAGCTTGCAATCGAATGTTCATGTGAATAGAAAAGGCAGGAGAGTGGTCAGGTACTGTTTTCTCTCAGTTGGCAAGCTGCGCACACAATCGCAGTCTTGTACAGCTTGTTTCATCACCTTTGCGAAGTTGCCGCTCTCTCCGGCTCCCGGAGACGAAGAAGCTGCTTCTTCGCGCAAAGACGATTCTGCCGCTCACAGTGCTCTGCGGTGTGCGCCTTCTGCCGAAAGAGATCCGGGAGCGGTGCTTAGCTCTGCAGAGCACCGTACCTTCGTCTTTAGCCTCTCTTCTCGTCTACATCTTAGCAAAAAGCTTTTCCACTCTGTCTGGCAAGGAGAAACTGTTCCAGCACAGAAAACATCTCCCATCGTGTTCTAGAGACTGCAGGAGGTCTGCCGAGTGTTTTGCAAGAAGAGAAAGAAAGTTGTCCAAAACAGCTTGCAATCGAATGTTCATGTGAATAGAAAAGGCAGGAGAGTGGTCAGGTACTGTTTTCTCTCAGTTGGCAAGCTGCGCACACAATCGCAGTGTTGTACAGCTTGTTTCATCACCTTTGCGAAGCTGCCGCTCTCTCCGGCTCCCGGAGACGAAGAAGCTGCTTCTTCGCGCAAAGACGATTCTGCCGCTCATAGTGCTCTGCGGTGTGTGTCTTCTGCCGAAAGAGACCAGGGAGCGCTGCTTAGCTCTACAGAGCACCGTACGTTCGTCTTTAGCCTCTCTTCTCGTCTACATCTTAGCAAAAAGCTTTTCCACTCTGTCTGGCAAGGACAAACTTTGCCAGCACAGAAAACATCTCCCATCGTGTTCTAGAGGCTGCACGGAGGTCTGCCGAGTGTTTTGCAAGAAGAGAAAGAAAGTTGTCCAAAACAGCTTGCAATCGAATGTTCATGTGAATAGAAAAGGCAGGAGAGTGGTCAGGTACTGTTTTCTCTCAGTTGACAAGCTGCGCACACAATCGCAGTCTTGTACAGCTTGTTTCATCACCTTTGCGAAGTTGCCGCTCTCTCAGGCTCCCGGAGACGAAGAAGCTGCTTCTTCGCGCAAAGACGATTCTGCCGCTCACAGTGCTCTGCGGTGTGCGCCTTCTGCCGAAAGAGGTCCGGGAGCGGTGCTTAGCTCTGCAGAGCACCGTACCTTCGTCTTTAGCCTCTCTTCTCGTCTACATCTTAGCAAAAAGCTTTTCCACTCTGTCTGGCAAGGAGAAACTTTGCCAGCACAGAAAACATCTCCCATCGTGTTCTAGAGGCTGCACGGAGGTCTGCCGAGTGTTTTGCAAGAAGAGAAAGAAAGTTGTCCAAAACAGCTTGCAATCGAATGTTCATGTGAATAGAAAAGGCAGGAGAATGGTCAGGTACTGTTTTCTCTCAGTTGACGAGATGCGCACACAATCGCAGTGTTGTATAGCTTGTTTCATCACCTTTGCGAAGTTGCCGCTCTCTCCGGCTCCCGGAGACGAAGAAGCTGCTTCTTCGCGCAAAGACGATTCTGCCGCTCATAGTGCTCTGCACTGTGTGTCTTCTGCCGAAAGAGGCCCGGGAGCGGTGCTTAGCTCTGCAGAGCACCGTACCTTCGTCTTTAGCCTCTCTTCTCGTCTACATCTTAGCAAAAAGCTTTTCCACTCTGTCTGGCAAGGAGAAACTGTGCCAGCACAGAAAACATCTCCCATCGTGTTCTAGAGGCTGCACGGAGGTCTGCCGAGTGTTTTGCAAGAAGAGAAAGAAAGTTGTCCAAAACAGCTTGCAATCGAATGTTCATGTGATTAGAAAAGGCAGGAGAGTGGTCAGGTACTGTTTTCTCTCCGTTGGCAAGCTGCGCACACAATCGCAGTGTTGTACAGCTTGTTTCATCACCTTTGCGAAGTTGCCGCTCTGTCCGGCTCCCGGAGACGAAGAAGCTGCTTCTTCGCGCAAAGACGATTCTGCCGCTCACAGTGCTCTGCGGTGTGCGCCTTCTGCCGAAAGAGGTCCGGGAGCGGTGCTTAGCTCTGCAGAGCACCGTACCTTCGTCTTTAGCCTCTCTTCTCGTCTACATCTTAGCAAAAAGCTTTTCCACTCTGTCTGGCAAGGACAAACTTTGCCAGCACAGAAAACATCTCCCATCGTGTTCTAGAGGCTGCACGGAGGTCTGCCGAGTGTTTTGCAAGAAGAGAAAGAAAGTTGTCCAAAACAGCTTGCAATCGAATGTTCATGTGAATAGAAAAGGCAGGAGAGTGGTCAGGTACTGTTTTCTCTCAGTTGACGAGCTGCGCACACAATCGCAGTGTTGTACAGCTTGTTTCATCACCTTTGCGAAGCTGCCGCTCTCTCCGGCTCCCGGAGACGAAGAAGCTGCTTCTTCGCGCAAAGACGATTCTGCCGCTCATAGTGCTCTGCACTGTGTGTCTTCTGCCGAAAGAGGCCCGGGAGCGGTGCTTAGCTCTGCAGAGCACCGTACCTTCGTCTTTAGCCTCTCTTCTCGTCTACATCTTAGCAAAAAGCTTTTCCACTCTGTCTGGCAAGGACAAATTTTGCCAGCACAGAAAACATCTCCCATCGTGTTCTAGAGGCTGCACGGAGGTCTGCCGAGTGTTTTGCAAGAAGAGAAAGAAAGTTGTCCAAAACAGCTTGCAATCGAATGTTCATGTGAATAGAAAAGGCAGGAGAGTGGTCAGGTACTGTTTTCTCTCACTTGGCAAGCTGCGCACACAATCGCAGTGTTATACAGCTTGTTTCATCACCTTTGCGAAGCTGCCGCTCTCTCCGGCTCCCGGAGACGGAGAAGCTGCTTCTTCGCGCAAAGACGATTCTGCTGCTCACAGTGCTCTGCGGTGTGTGTCTTCTGCCGAAAGAGACCAGGGAGCGGTGCTTAGCTTTACAGAGCACCGTACCTTCGTCTTTAGCCTCTCTTCTCGTCTACATCTTAGCAAAAAGCTTTTCCACTCTGTCTGGCAAGGACAAACTTTGCCAGCACAGAAAACATCTCCCATCGTGTTCTAGAGGCTGCACGGAGGTCTGCCGAGTGTTTTGCAAGAAGAGAAAGAAAGTTGTCCAAAACAGCTTGCAATCGAATGTTCATGTGAATAGAAAAGGCAGGAGAGTGGTCAGGTACTGTTTTCTCTCAGGTGGCAAGCTGCGCACACAATCGCAGTGTTGTACAGCTTGTTTCATCACCTTTGCGAAGTTGCCGCTCTCTCCGGCTCCTGGAGACCAAGAAGCTGCTTCTTCGCGCAAAGACGATTCTGCCGCTCACAGTTCTCTGCGGTGTGCGTCTTCTGCCGAAAGACACCAGGGAGCGGTGCATAGCTCTGCAGAGCACCTTACCTTCGTCTTTAGCCTCTCTTCTCGTCTACATCTTAGCAAAAAGCTTTTCCACTCTGTCTGGCAAGGAGAAACTTTGCCAGCACAGAAAACATCTCCCTTCGTGTTCTAGAGGCTGCACGGAGGTCTGCCGAGTGTTTTGCAAGAAGAGAAAGAAAGTTGTCCAAAACAGCTTGCAATCGAATGTTCATGTGAATAGAAAAGGCAGGAGAGTGGTCAGGTTCTGTTTTCTCTCAGTTGGGAAGCTGCGCACACAATCGCAGTGTTGTACAGCTTGTTTCATCACCTTTGCGAAGTTGCCGCTCTCTCCGGCTCCCGGAGACGAAGAAGCTGCTTCTTCGCGCAAAGACGATTCTGCCGCTCACAGTGCTCTGCGGTGTGCGCCTTCTGCCGAAAGAGGTCCGGGAGCGGTGCTTAGCTCTGCAGAGCACCGTACCTTCGTCTTTAGCCTCTCTTCTCGTCTCCATCTTAGCAAAACGCTTTTCCACTCTGTCTGGCAAGGAGAAACTGTGCCAGCACAGAAAACATCTCCCATCGTGTTCTAGAGGCAGCACGGAGGTCTGCCGACTGTTTTGCAAGAAGAGAAAGAAAGTTGTCCAAAACAGCTTGCAATCGAATGTTCATGTGAATAGAAAAGGCAGGAGAGTGGTCAGGTACTGTTTTCTCTCAGGTGGCAAGCTGCGCACACAATCGCAGTGTTATACAGCTTGTTTCATCACCTTTGCGAAGCTGCCGCTCTCTCCGGCTCCCGGAGACGGAGAAGCTGCTTCTTCGCGCAAAGACGATTCTGCTGCTCACAGTGCTCTGCGGTGTGTGTCTTCTGCCGAAAGAGACCAGGGAGCGGTGCTTAGCTTTACAGAGCACCGTACCTTCGTCTTTAGCCTCTCTTCTCGTCTACATCTTAGCAAAAAGCTTTTCCACTCTGTCTGGCAAGGACAAACTTTGCCAGCACAGAAAACATCTCCCATCGTGTTCTAGAGGCTGCACGGAGGTCTGCCGAGTGTTTTGCAAGAAGAGAAAGAAAGTTGTCCAAAACAGCTTGCAATCGAATGTTCATGTGAATAGAAAAGGCAGGAGAGTGGTCAGGTACTGTTTTCTCTCAGGTGGCAAGCTGCGCACACAATCGCAGTGTTGTACAGCTTGTTTCATCACCTTTGCGAAGTTGCCGCTCTCTCCGGCTCCTGGAGACCAAGAAGCTGCTTCTTCGCGCAAAGACGATTCTGCCGCTCACAGTGCTCTGCACTGTGTGTCTTCTGCCGAAAGACACCAGGGAGCGGTGCATAGCTCTGCAGAGCACCTTACCTTCGTCTTTAGCCTCTCTTCTCGTCTACATCTTAGCAAAAAGCTTTTCCACTCTGTCTGGCAAGGAGAAACTTTGCCAGCACAGAAAACATCTCCCTTCGTGTTCTAGAGGCTGCACGGAGGTCTGCCGAGTGTTTTGCAAGAAGAGAAAGAAAGTTGTCCAAAACAGCTTGCAATCCAATGTTCATGTGAATAGAAAAGGCAGGAGAGTGGTCAGGTACTGTTTTCTCTCAGTTGGCAAGCTGCGCACACAATCGCAGTGTTGTACAGCTTGTTTCATCACCTTTGCTAAGTTGCCGCTCTCTCCGGCTCCCGGAGACGAAGAAGCTGCTTCTTCGCGCAAAGACGATTCTGCCGCTCACAGTGCTCTGCGGTGTGCGCCTTCTGCCGAAAGAGATCCGGGAGCGGTGCTTAGCTCTGCAGAGCACCGTACCTTCGTCTTTAGCCTGTCTTCTCGTCTCCATCTTAGCAAAACGCTTTTCCACTCTGTCTGGCAAGGAGAAACTGTGCCAGCACAGAAAACATCTCCCATCGTGTTCTAGAGGCTGCACGGAGGTCTGCCGAGTGTTTTGCAAGAAGAGAAAGAAAGTTGTCCAAAACAGCTTGCAATCGAATGTTCATGTGAATAGAAAAGGCAGGAGAGTGGTCAGGTACTGTTTTCTCTCAGTTGGCAAGCTGCGCACACAATCGCAGTGTTGTACAGCTTGTTTCATCACCTTTGCGAAGTTGCCGCTCACTCCGGCTCCCGGAGACGAAGACGCTGCTTCTTCGCGCAAAGACAATTCTGCCGCTCATAGTGCTCTGCACTGTGTGTCTTCTGCCGAAAGACACCAGGGAGCGGTGCTTAGCTCCGCAGAGCACCTTACCTTCGTCTTTAGCCTCTCTTCTCGTCTACATCTTAGCAAAAAGCTTTTCCACTCTGTCTGGCAAGGAGAAACTTTGCCAGCACAGAAAACATCTCCAATCGTGTTCTAGAGGCTGCACGGAGGTCTGCCGAGTGTTTTGCAAGAAGAGAAAGAAAGTTGTCCAAAACAGCTTGCAATCGAATGTTCATGTGAATAGAAAAGGCAGGAGAGTGGTCAGGTACTGTTTTCTCTCAGTTGCCAAGCTGCGCACACAATCGCAGTGTTGTACAGCTTGTTTCATCACCTTTCCCAAGTTGCCGCTCTCTCCGGCTCCCGGAGACGAAGACGCTGCTTCTTCGCGCAAAGACGATTCTGCCGCTCACAGTGCTCTGCGGTGTGCGCCTTCTCCCTAAAGAGATCCGGGAGCGGTGCTTAGCTCTGCAGAGCACCGTACCTTCGTCTTTAGCCTCTCTTCTCGTCTACATCTTAGCAAAAAGCTTTTCCACTCTGTCTGGCAAGGAGAAACTGTGCCAGCACAGAAAACATCTCCCATCGTGTTCTAGAGGCTGCACGGAGGTCTGCCGAGTGTTTTGCAAGAAGAGAAAGAAAGTTGTCCAAAACAGCTTGCAATCGAATGTTCATGTGAATAGAAAAGGCAGGAGAGTGGTCAGGTACTGTTTTCTCTCAGTTGGCAAGCTGCGCACACAATCGCAGTGTTGTACAGCTTGTTTCATCACCTTTGCGAAGCTGCCGCTCTCTCCGGCTCCCGGGGACGAAGAAGCTGCTTCTTCGCGCAAAGACGATTCTGCCGCTCATAGTGCTCTGCGGTGTGCGCCTTCTGCCGAAAGAGATCCGGGAGCGGTGCTTAGCTCTGCGGAGCACCGTACCTTCGTCTTTAGCCTCTCTTCTCGTCTCCATCTTAGCAAAACGCTTTTCCACTCTGTCTGGCAAGGAGAAACTGTGCCAGCACAGAAAACATCTCCCATCGTGTTCTAGAGGCTGCACGGAGGTCTGCCGAGTGTTTTGCAAGAAGAGAAAGAAAGTTGTCCAAAACAGCTTGCAATCCAATGTTCATGTGAATAGAAAAGGCAGGAGAGTGGTCAGGTACTGTTTTCTCTCAGTTGGCAAGCTGCGCACACAATCGCAGTGTTGTACAGCTTGTTTCATCACCTTTGCGAAGCTGCCGCTCTCTCCGGCTCCCGGAGACGAAGAAGCTGCTTCTTCGCGCAAAGACGATTCTGCCGCTCATAGTGCTCTGCACTGTGTGTCTTCTGCCGAAAGAGGCCCGGGAGCGGTGCTTAGCTCTGCAGAGCACCTTACCTTCGTCTTTAGCCTCTCTTCTCGTCTACATCTTAGCAAAAAGCTTTTCCACTCTGTCTGGCAAGGTTGAAACTGTGCCAGCACAGAAAACATCTCCCTTCGTGTTCTAGAGGCTGCACGGAGGTCTGCCGAGTGTTTTGCAAGAAGAGAAAGAAAGTTGTCCAAAACAGCTTGCAATCGAATGTTCATGTGAATAGAAAAGGCAGGAGAGTGGTCAGGTACTGTTTTCTCTCACTTGGCAAGCTGCGCACACAATCGCAGTGTTGTACAGCTTGTTTCATCACCTTTGCGAAGTTGCCGCTCTCTCCGGCTCCCGGAGACGAAGAAGCTGCTTCTTCGCGCAAAGACGATTCTGCCGCTCACAGTGCTCTGCGGTATGTGTCTACTGCCGAAAGAGGCCCGGGAGCGGTGCTTAGCTCTGCAGAGCACCGTACCTTCGTCTTTAGCCTCTCTTCTCGTCTACATCTTAGCAAAAACCTTATCCACTCTGTTTGGCAAGGAGAAACTTTGCCAGCACAGAAAACATCTCCCATCGTGTTCTAGAGGCTGCACGGAGGTCTGCCGAGTGTTTCGCAAGAAGAGAAAGAAAGTTGTCCAAAACAGCTTGCAATCGAATGTTCATGTGAATAGAAAAGGCAGGAGAGGGGTCAGGTACTGTTTTCTCTCACTTGGCAAGCTGCGCACACAATCGCAGTGTTGTACAGCTTGTTTCATCACCTTTGCGAAGCTGCCGCTCTCTCCGGCTCCCGGAGACGGAGAAACTGCTTCTTCGCGCAAAGACGATTCTGCTGCTCACAGTGCTCTGCGGTGTGTGTCTTCTGCCGAAAGAGACCAGGGAGCGGTGCTTAGCTTTACAGAGCACCGTACCTTCGTCTTTAGCCTCTCTTCTCGTCTACATCTTAGCAAAAAGCTTTTCCACTCTGTCTGGCAAGGACAAACTTTGCCAGCACAGAAAACATCTCCATCGTGTTCTAGAGGCTGCACGGAGGTCTGCCGAGTGTTTTGCAAGAAGAGAAAGAAAGTTGTCCAAAACAGCTTGCAATCGAATGTTCATGTGAATAGAAAAGGCAGGAGAGTGGTCAGGTACTGTTTTCTCTCAGTTGGCAAGCTGCGCACACAATCGCAGTGTTGTACAGCTTGTTTCATCACCTTTGCCAAGTTGCCGCTCTCTCCGGCTCCCGGAGACCAAGAAGCTGCTTCTTCGTGCAAAGACGATTCTGCCGCTCACAGTGCTCTGCACTGTGTGTCTTCGGCCGAAAGACACCAGGGAGCGGTGCATAGCTCTGCAGAGCACCTTACCTTCGTCTTTAGCCTCTCTTCTCGTCTACATCTTAGCAAAAAGCTTTTCCACTCTGTCTGGCAAGGAGAAACTTTGCCAGCACAGAAAACATCTCCTTCGTGTTCTAGAGGCTGCACGGAGGTCTGCCGAGTGTTTTGCAAGAAGAGAAAGAAAGTTGTCCAAAACAGCTTGCAATCGAATGTTCATGTGAATAGAAAAGGCAGGAGAGTGGTCAGGTTCTGTTTTCTCTCAGTTGGGAAGCTGCGCACACAATCGCAGTGTTGTACAGCTTGTTTCATCACCTTTGCGAAGTTGCCGCTCTCTCCGGCTCCCGGAGACGAAGAAGCTGCTTCTTCGCGCAAAGACGATTCTGCCGCTCACAGTGCTCTGCGGTGTGCGCCTTCTGCCGAAAGAGATCCGGGAGCGGTGCTTAGCTCTGCAGAGCACCGTACCTTCGTCTTTAGCCTCTCTTCTCGTCTCCATCTTAGCAAAACGCTTTTCCACTCTGTCTGGCAAGGAGAAACTGTGCCAGCACAGAAAACATCTCCCATCGTGTTCTAGAGGCTGCACGGAGGTCTGCCGAGTGTTTTGCAAGAAGAGAAAGAAAGTTGTCCAAAACAGCTTGCAATCGAATGTTCATGTGAATAGAAAAGGCAGGAGAGTGGTCAGGTACTGTTTTCTCTCAGTTGGCAAGCTGCGCACACAATCGCAGTGTTGTACAGCTTGTTTCATCACCTTTGCGAAGCTGCCGCTCTCTCCGGCTCCAGGAGACGAAGAAGCTGCTTCTTCGCGCAAAGACGATTCTGCCGCTCATAGTGCTCTGCGGTGTGCGCCTTCTGCCGAAAGAGATCCGGGAGCGGTGCTTAGCTCTGCGGAGCACCGTACCTTCGTCTTTAGCCTCTCTTCTCGTCTCCA
Source organism: Melozone crissalis (assembly GCF_028551555.1). Taxonomy (NCBI): domain Eukaryota; kingdom Metazoa; phylum Chordata; class Aves; order Passeriformes; family Passerellidae; genus Melozone; species Melozone crissalis. The sequence continues at coordinate 13,715 of NW_026536290.1, read as the reverse complement.
TCTTAGCAAAACGCTTTTCCACTCTGTCTGGCAAGGAGAAACTTTGCCAGCACAGAAAACATCTCCCATCGTGTTCTAGAGGCTGCACGGAGGTCTGCCGAGTGTTTTGCAAGAAGAGAAAGAAAGTTGTCCAAAACAGCTTGCAATCGAATGTTCATGTGAATAGAAAAGGCAGGAGAGTGGTCAGGTACTGTTTTCTCTCAGTTGGCAAGCTGCGCACACAATCGCAGTGTTGTACAGCTTGTTTCATCACCTTTGCGAAGTTGCCGCTCTCTCCGGCTCCCGGAGACGAAGAAGCTGCTTCTTCGCGCAAAGACGATTCTGCCGCTCATAGTGCTCTGCACTGTGTGTCTTCTGCCGAAAGAGGCCCCGGGAGCGGTGCTTAGCTCTGCAGAGCACCTTACCTTCGTCTTTAGCCTCTCTTCTCGTCTACATCTTAGCAAAAACTTTTCCACTCTGTCTGGCAAGGAGAAAATGTGCCAGCACAAAAAAACATCTCCCATCGTGTTCTAGAGGCTGCACGGAGGTCTGCCGAGTGTTTTGCAAGAAAACAAAGAAAGTTGTCCAAAACAGCTTGCAATCGAATGTTCATGTGAATAGAAAAGGCAGGAGCGTGGTCAGGTTCTGTTTTCTCTCAGTTGGGAAGCTGCGCACACAATCGCAGTGTTGTACAGCTTGTTTCATCACCTTTGCGAAGCTGCCGCTCTCCTCGGCTCCCGGAGACGAAGAAGCTTGCTTCTTCGCGCAAAGACGATTCTGCCGCTCACAGTGCTCTGCGGTGTGCGCCTTCTGCCGAAAGAGGCCCGGGAGCGGTGCTTAGCTCTGCGGAGCACCGTACCGTCGTCTTTAGCCTCTCTTCTCGTCTACATCTTAGCAAAAAGCTTTTCCACTCTGTCTGGCAAGGAGAAACTTTGCCAGCACAGAAAACATCTCCCATCGTGTTCTAGAGGCTGCACGGAGGTCTGCCGAGTGTTTTGCAAGAAGAGAAAGAAAGTTGTCCAAAACAGCTTGCAATCGAATGTTCATGTGAATAGAAAAGGCAGGAGAGTGGTCAGGTACTGTTTTCTCTCAGTTGGCAAGCTGCGCACACAATCGCAGTCTTGTACAGCTTGTTTCATCACCTTTGCGAAGTTGCCGCTCTCTCCGGCTCCCGGAGACGAAGAAGCTGCTTCTTCGCGCAAAGACGATTCTGCCGCTCACAGTGCTCTGCGGTGTGCGCCTTCTGCCGAAAGAGGTCCGGGAGCGGTGCTTAGCTCTGCAGAGCACCGTACCTTCGTCTTTAGCCTCTCTTCTCGTCTACATCTTAGCAAAACGCTTTTCCACTCTGTCTGGCAAGGAGAAACTGTGCCAGCACAGAAAACATCTCCCATCGTGTTCTAGAGGCTGCACGGAGGTCTGCCGAGTGTTTTGCAAGAAGAGAAAGAAAGTTGTCCAAAACAGCTTGCAATCGAATGTTCATGTGAATAGAAAAGGCAGGAGAGTGGTCAGGTACTGTTTTCTCTCAGTTGGCAAGCTGCGCACACAATCGCAGTGTTGTACAGCTTGTTTCATCACCTTTGCGAAGCTGCCGCTCTCTCCGGCTCCCGGAGACGAAGAAGCTGCTTCTTCGCGCAAAGACGATTCTGCCACTCACAGTGCTCTGCGGTATGTGTCTTCTGCCGAAAGACACCAGGGAGCGGTGCATAGCTCTGCAGAGCACCTTACCTTCGTCTTTAGCCTCTCTTCTCGTCTACATCTTAGCAAAAAGCTTTTCCACTCTGTCTGGCAAGGAGAAACTGTGCCAGCACAGAAAACATCTCCCTTCGTGTTCTAGAGGCTGCACGGAGGTCTGCCGAGTGTTTTGCAAGAAGAGAAAGAAAGTTGTCCAAAACAGCTTGCAAACGAATGTTCATGTGAATAGAAAAGGCAGGAGAGTGGTCAGGTTCTGTTTTCTCTCAGTTGGGAAGCTGCGCACACAATCGCAGTGTTGTACAGCTTTTTTCATCACCTTTGCGAAGTTGCCGCTCTCTCCGGCTCCCGGAGACGAAGAAGCTGCTTCTTCGCGCAAAGACGATTCTGCCGCTCACAGTGCTCTGCGGTGTGCGCCTTCTGCCGAAAGAGACCAGGGAGCGGTGCTTAGCTCTGCAGAGCACCGTACCTTCGTCTTTAGCCTCTCTTCTCGTCTACATCTTAGCAAAAAGCTTTTCCACTCTGTCTGGCAAGGAGAAACTGTGCCAGCACAGAAAACATCTCCCTTCGTGTTCTAGAGGCTGCACGGAGGTCTGCCGAGTGTTTTGCAAGAAGAGAAAGAAAGTTGTCCAAAACAGCTTGCAATCGAATGTTCATGTGAATAGAAAAGGCAGGAGAGTGGTCAGGTACTGTTTTCTCTCAGTTGGCAAGCTGCGCACACAATCGCAGTGTTGTACAGCTTGTTTCATCACCTTTGCGAAGTTGCCGCTCTCTCCGGCTCCCGGAGACGAAGAAGCTGCTTCTTCGCGCAAAGACGATTCTGCCGCTCACAGTGCTCTGCGGTATGTGTCTTCTGCCGAAAGAGGCCCGGGAGCGGTGCTTAGCTCTGCACTGCACCGTACCTTCGTCTTTAGCCTCTCTTCTCGTCTACATCTTAGCAAAAAGCTTTTCCACTCTGTCTGGCAAGGAGAAACTGTGCCAGCACAGAAAACATCTCCCATCGTGTTCTAGAGGCTGCACGGAGGTCTGCCGAGTGTTTTGCAAGAAGAGAAAGAAAGTTGTCCAAAACAGCTTGCAATCGAATGTTCATGTGAATAGAAAAGGCAGGAGAGTGGTCAGGTACTGTTTTCTCTCAGTTGGCAAGCTGCGCACACAATCGCAGTGTTGTACAGCTTGTTTCATCACCTTTGCGAAGCTGCCGCTCTCTCGGCTCCCGGAGACGGAGAAGCTGCTTCTTCGCGCAAAGACGATTCTGCTGCTCACAGTGCTCTGCGGTGTGTGTCTTCTGCCGAAAGAGACCAGGGAGCGGTGCTTAGCTTTACAGAGCACCGTACCTTCGTCTTTAGCCTCTCTTCTCGTCTACATCTTAGCAAAAAGCTTTTCCACTCTGTCTGGCAAGGACAAACTTTGCCAGCACAGAAAACATCTCCCATCGTGTTCTAGAGACTGCACGGAGGTCTGCCGAGTGTTTTGCAAGAAGAGAAAGAAAGTTGTCCAAAACAGCTTGCAATCGAATGTTCATGTGAATAGAAAAGGCAGGAGAGTGGTCAGGTACTGTTTTCTCTCAGTTGCCAAGCTGCGCACACAATCGCAGTGTTGTACACCTTGTTTCATCACCTTTGCCAAGTTGCCGCTCTCTCCGGCTCCTGGAGACCAAGAAGCTGCTTCTTCGCGCAAAGACGATTCTGCCGCTCACAGTGCTCTGCACTGTGTGTCTTCGGCCGAAAGACACCAGGGAGCGGTGCATAGCTCTGCAGAGCACCTTACCTTCGTCTTTAGCCTCTCTTCTCGTCTACATCTTAGCAAAAAGCTTTTCCACTCTGTCTGGCAAGGACAAACTGTGCCAGTACAGAAAACATCTCCCATCGTGTTCTAGAGGCTGCACGGAGGTCTGCCGACTGTTTTGCAAGAAGAGAAAGAAAGTTGTCCAAAACAGCTTGCAATCGAATGTTCATGTGAATAGAAAAGGCAGGAGAGTGGTCAGGTACTGTTTTCTCTCAGTTGACAAACTGCGCACACAATCGCAGTGTTATACAGCATGTTTCATCACCTTTGCGAAGTTGCCGCTCTCTCCGGCTCCCGGAGACGAAGAAGCTACTTCTTCGCGCAAAGACGATTCTGCCGCTCACAGTGCTCTGCGGTGTGCGGCTTCTGCCGAAAGTGATCCGGGAGCGGTTCTTCGCTCTGCAGAGCACCGTACCTTCGTCTTTAGCCTCTCTTCTCGTCTACATCTTAGCAAAAAGCTTTTCCACTATGTCTGGCAAGGAGAAACTGTGCCAGCACAAAAAACATCTCCCGTCGTGTTCTAGAGGCTGCACGGAGGTCTGCCGAGTGTTTTGCAAGAAGAGAAAGAAAGTTGTCCAAAACAGCTTGCAATCGAATGTTCATGTGAATAGAAAAGGCAGGAGAGTGGTCAGGTACTGTTTTCTCTCAGTTGGCAAGCTGCGCACACAATCGCAGTGTTGTACAGCTTGTTTCATCACCTTTGCGAAGCTGCCGCTCTCTCCGGCTCCCGGAGACGGAGAAGCTGCTTCTTCGCGCAAAGACGATTCTGCCGCTCATAGTGCTCCGCGGTGTGCGCCTTCTGCCGAAAGAGATCCGGGAGCGGTGCTTAGCTCTGCAGAGCACCGTACCTTCTTCTTTAGCCTCTCTTCTCATCTGCATCTAAGCAAAAAGCTTTTCCACTCTGTCTGGCAAGGAGAAACTGTGCCAGCACAGAAAACATCTCCCATCGTGTTCTAGAGGCTGCACGGAGGTCTGCCGAGTGTTTTGCAAGAAGAGAAAGAAAGTTGTCCAAAACAGCTTGCAATCGAATGTTCATGTGAATAGAAAAGGCAGGAGAGTGGTCAGGTACTGTTTTCTCTCAGTTGGCAAGCTGCGCACACAATCGCAGTGTTGTACAGCTTGTTTCATCACCTTTGCGAAGCTGCCGCTCTCTCCGGCTCCCGGAGACGAAGAAGCTGCTTCTTCGCGCAAAGACGATTCTGCCGCTCATAGTGCTCTGCACTGTGCGTCTTCTGCCGAAAGAGGCCCGGGAGCGGTGCTAAGCTCTGCAGAGCACCTTACCTTCGTCTTTAGCCTCTCTTCTCGTCTACATCTTAGCAAAAAGCTTTTCCACTCTGTCTGGCAAGGAGAAAATGTGCCAGCACAAAAAAACATCTCCCATCGTGTTCTAGAGGCTGCACGGAGGTCTGCCGAGTGTTTTGCAAGAAAACAAAGAAAGTTGTCCAAAACAGCTTGCAATCGAATGTTCATGTGAATAGAAAAGGCAGGAGCGTGGTCAGGTTCTGTTTTCTCTCAGTTGGGAAGCTGCGCACACAATCGCAGTGTTGTACAGCTTGTTTCATCACCTTTGCGAAGCTGCCGCTCTCCTCGGCTCCCGGAGACGAAGAAGCTGCTTCTTCGCGCAAAGACGATTCTGCCGCTCACAGTGCTCTGCGGTGTGCGGTTTCTGCCGAAAGAGGCCCGGGAGCGGTGCTTAGCTCTGCGGAGCACCGTACCGTCGTCTTTAGCCTCTCTTCTCGTCTACATCTTAGCAAAAAGCTTTTCCACTCTGTCTGGCAAGGAGAAACTTTGCCAGCACAGAAAACATCTCCCATCGTGTTCTAGAGGCTGCACGGAGGTCTGCCGAGTGTTTTGCAAGAAGAGAAAGAAAGTTGTCCAAAACAGCTTGCAATCGAATGTTCATGTGAATAGAAAAGGCAGGAGAGTGGTCAGGTACTGTTTTCTCTCAGTTGCCAAGCTGCGCACACAATCGCAGTGTTGTACAGCTTGTTTCATCACCTTTCCCAAGTTGCCGCTCTCTCCGGCTCCCGGAGACGAAGAAGCTGCTTCTTCGCGCAAAGACGATTCTGCCGCTCACAGTGCTCTGCGGTATGTGTCTTCTGCCGAAAGAGGCCCGGGAGCGGTGCTTAGCTCTGCAGAGCACCGTACCTTCGTCTTTAGCCTCTCTTCTCGTCTACATCTTAGCAAAAACCTTATCCACTCTGTCTGGCAAGGAGCAACTTTGCCAGCACAGAAAACATCTCCCATCGTGTTCTAGAGGCTGCACAGAGGTCTGCCGAGTGTTTTGCAAGAAGAGAAAGAAAGTTGTCCAAAACAGCTTGCAATCGAATGTTCATGTGAATAGAAAAGGCAGGAGAGTGGTCAGGTACTGTTTTCTCTCAGTTGGCAAGCTGCGCACACAATCGCAGTGTTGTAGAGCTTGTTTCATCACCTTTGCGAAGTTGCCGCTCTCTCCGGCTCCCGGAGACGAAGAAGCTGCTTCTTCGCGCAAAGACGATTCTGCCGCTCACAGTGCTCTGCGGTGTGCGCCTTCTGCCGAAAGAGATCCGGGAGCGGTGCTTAGCTCTGCAGAGCACCGTACCTTCGTCTTTAGCCTCTCTTCTCGTCTACATCTTAGCAAAAAGCTTTTCCACTCTGTCTGGCAAGGAGAAACTGTTCCAGCACAGAAAACATCTCCCATCGTGTTCTAGAGACTGCAGGAGGTCTGCCGAGTGTTTTGCAAGAAGAGAAAGAAAGTTGTCCAAAACAGCTTGCAATCGAATGTTCATGTGAATAGAAAAGGCAGGAGAGTGGTCAGGTACTGTTTTCTCTCAGGTGGCAAGCTGCGCACACAATCGCAGTGTTGTACAGCTTGTTTCATCACCTTTGCGAAGCTGCCGCTCTCTCCGGCTCCCGGAGACGAAGAAGCTGCTTCTTCGCGCAAAGACGATTCTGCTGCTCACAGTGCTCTGCGGTGTGTGTCTTCTGCCGAAAGAGACCAGGGAGCGGTGCTTAGCTCTACAGAGCACCGTACGTTCGTCTTTAGCCTCTCTTCTCGTCTACATCTTAGCAAAAAGCTTTTCCACTCTGTCTGGCAAGGACAAACTTTGCCAGCACAGAAAACATCTCCCATCGTGTTCTAGAGGCTGCACGGAGGTCTGCCGAGTGTTTTGCAAGAAGAGAAAGAAAGTTGTCCAAAACAGCTTGCAATCGAATGTTCATGTGAATAGAAAAGGCAGGAGAGTGGTCAGGTACTGTTTTCTCTCAGTTGACAAGCTGCGCACACAATCGCAGTCTTGTACAGCTTGTTTCATCACCTTTGCGAAGTTGCCGCTCTCTCAGGCTCCCGGAGACGAAGAAGCTGCTTCTTCGCGCAAAGACGATTCTGCCGCTCACAGTGCTCTGCGGTGTGCGCCTTCTGCCGAAAGAGGTCCGGGAGCGGTGCTTAGCTCTGCAGAGCACCGTACCTTCGTCTTTAGCCTCTCTTCTCGTCTACATCTTAGCAAAACGCTTTTCCCACCCTCTGTCTGGCAAGGAGAAACTTTGCCAGCACAGAAAACATCTCCTCTAGAGGCTGCACGGAGGTCTGCCGAGTGTTTTGCAAGAAGAGAAGAAAGTTGTCCAAAAACAGCTTGCAATCGAATGTTCATGTGAATAGAAAAGGCAGGAGAATGGTCAGGTACTGTTTTCTCTCAGTTGACGAGATGCGCACTCAATCGCAGTGTTGTATAGCTTGTTTCATCACCTTTGCGAAGTTGCCGCTCTCTCCGGCTACCGGAGACGAAGAAGCTGCTTCTTCGCGCAAAGACGATTCTGCCGCTCATAGTGCTCTGCACTGTGTGTCTTCTGCCGAAAGAGGCCCGGGAGCGGTGCTTAGCTCTGCAGAGCACCGTACCTTCGTCTTTAGCCTCTCTTCTCGTCTACATCTTAGCAAAAAGCTTTTCCACTCTGTCTGGCAAGGAGAAACTGTGCCAGCACAGAAAACATCTCCCATCGTGTTCTAGAGGCTGCACGGAGGTCTGCCGAGTGTTTTGCAAGAAGAGAAAGAAAGTTGTCCAAAACAGCTTGCAATCGAATGTTCATGTGATTAGAAAAGGCAGGAGAGTGGTCAGGTACTGTTTTCTCTCCGTTGGCAAGCTGCGCACACAATCGCAGTGTTGTACAGCTAGTTTCATCACCTTTGCGAAGTTGCCGCTCTGTCCGGCTCCCGGAGACGAAGAAGCTGCTTCTTCGCGCAAAGACGATTCTGCCGCTCACAGTGCTCTGCGGTGTGCGCCTTCTGCCGAAAGAGGTCCGGGAGCGGTGCTTAGCTCTGCAGAGCACCGTACCTTCGTCTTTAGCCTCTCTTCTCGTCTACATCTTAGCAAAAAGCTTTTCCACTCTGTCTGGCAAGGACAAACTTTGCCAGCACAGAAAACATCTCCCATCGTGTTCTAGAGGCTGCACGGAGGTCTGCCGAGTGTTTTGCAAGAAGAGAAAGAAAGTTGTCCAAAACAGCTTGCAATCGAATGTTCATGTGAATAGAAAAGGCAGGAGAGTGGTCAGGTACTGTTTTCTCTCAGTTGACGAGCTGCGCACACAATCGCAGTGTTGTACAGCTTGTTTCATCACCTTTGCGAAGCTGCCGCTCTCTCCGGCTCCCGGAGACGAAGAAGCTGCTTCTTCGCGCAAAGACGATTCTGCCGCTCATAGTGCTCTGCACTGTGTGTCTTCTGCCGAAAGAGGCCCGGGAGCGGTGCTTAGCTCTGCAGAGCACCGTACCTTCGTCTTTAGCCTCTCTTCTCGTCTACATCTTAGCAAAAAGCTTTTCCACTCTGTCTGGCAAGGACAAATTTTGCCAGCACAGAAAACATCTCCCATCGTGTTCTAGAGGCTGCACGGAGGTCTGCCGAGTGTTTTGCAAGAAGAGAAAGAAAGTTGTCCAAAACAGCTTGCAATCGAATGTTCATGTGAATAGAAAAGGCAGGAGAGTGGTCAGGTACTGTTTTCTCTCACTTGGCAAGCTGCGCACACAATCGCAGTGTTATACAGCTTGTTTCATCACCTTTGCGAAGCTGCCGCTCTCTCCGGCTCCCGGAGACGGAGAAGCTGCTTCTTCGCGCAAAGACGATTCTGCTGCTCACAGTGCTCTGCGGTGTGTGTCTTCTGCCGAAAGAGACCAGGGAGCGGTGCTTAGCTTTACAGAGCACCGTACCTTCGTCTTTAGCCTCTCTTCTCGTCTACATCTTAGCAAAAAGCTTTTCCACTCTGTCTGGCAAGGAGAAACTTTGCCAGCACAGAAAACATCTCCCATCGTGTTCTAGAGGCTGCACGGAGGTCTGCCGAGTGTTTTGCAAGAAGAGAAAGAAAGTTGTCCAAAACAGCTTGCAATCGAATGTTCATGTGAATAGAAAAGGCAGGAGAGTGGTCAGGTACTGTTTTCTCTCAGGTGGCAAGCTGCGCACACAATCGCAGTGTTGTACAGCTTGTTTCATCACCTTTGCGAAGTTGCCGCTCTCTCCGGCTCCTGGAGACCAAGAAGCTGCTTCTTCGCGCAAAGACGATTCTGCCGCTCACAGTTCTCTGCGGTGTGCGTCTTCTGCCGAAAGACACCAGGGAGCGGTGCATAGCTCTGCAGAGCACCTTACCTTCGTCTTTAGCCTCTCTTCTCGTCTACATCTTAGCAAAAAGCTTTTCCACTCTGTCTGGCAAGGAGAAACTTTGCCAGCACAGAAAACATCTCCCTTCGTGTTCTAGAGGCTGCACGGAGGTCTGCCGAGTGTTTTGCAAGAAGAGAAAGAAAGTTGTCCAAAACAGCTTGCAATCGAATGTTCATGTGAATAGAAAAGGCAGGAGAGTGGTCAGGTTCTGTTTTCTCTCAGTTGGGAAGCTGCGCACACAATCGCAGTGTTGTACAGCTTGTTTCATCACCTTTGCGAAGTTGCCGCTCTCTCCGGCTCCCGGAGACGAAGAAGCTGCTTCTTCGCGCAAAGACGATTCTGCCGCTCACAGTGCTCTGCGGTGTGCGCCTTCTGCCGAAAGAGGTCCGGGAGCGGTGCTTAGCTCTGCAGAGCACCGTACCTTCGTCTTTAGCCTCTCTTCTCGTCTCCATCTTAGCAAAACGCTTTTCCACTCTGTCTGGCAAGGAGAAACTGTGCCAGCACAGAAAACATCTCCCATCGTGTTCTAGAGGCAGCACGGAGGTCTGCCGACTGTTTTGCAAGAAGAGAAAGAAAGTTGTCCAAAACAGCTTGCAATCGAATGTTCATGTGAATAGAAAAGGCAGGAGAGTGGTCAGGTACTGTTTTCTCTCAGGTGGCAAGCTGCGCACACAATCGCAGTGTTATACAGCTTGTTTCATCACCTTTGCGAAGCTGCCGCTCTCTCCGGCTCCCGGAGACGGAGAAGCTGCTTCTTCGCGCAAAGACGATTCTGCTGCTCACAGTGCTGCTGCGGTGTGTGTCTTCTGCCGAAAGAGACCAGGGAGCGTGCTTAGCTTTACAGAGCACCGGACCTTCGTCTTTAGCCTCTCTTCTCGTCTACATCTTAGCAAAAAGCTTTTCCACTCTGTCTGGCAAGGACAAACTTTGCCAGCACAGAAAACATCTCCATCGTGTTCTAGAGGCTGCACGGAGGTCTGCCGAGTGTTTTGCAAGAAGAGAAAGAAAGTTGTCCAAACAGCTTGCAATCGAATGTTCATGTGAATAGAAAAGGCAGGAGAGTGGTCAGGTACTGTTTTCTCTCAGGTGGCAAGCTGCGCACACGACATCGCAGTGTTGTACAGCTTGTTTCATCACCTTTGCGAAGTTGCCCGCTCTCCTCCGGCTCCTGGAGACCAAGAAGCTGCTTCTTCGCGCAAAGACGATTCTGCCGCTCACAGTGCTCTGCACTGTGTGTCTTCTGCCGAAAGACACCAGGGAGCGGTGCATAGCTCTGCAGAGCACCTTACCTTCGTCTTTAGCCTCTCTTCTCGTCTACATCTTAGCAAAAAGCTTTTCCACTCTGTCTGGCAAGGAGAAACTTTGCCAGCACAGAAAACATCTCCTTCGTGTTCTAGAGGCTGCACGGAGGTCTGCCGAGTGTTTTGCAAGAAGAGAAAGAAAGTTGTCCAAAACAGCTTGCAATCCAATGTTCATGTGAATAGAAAAGGCAGGAGAGTGGTCAGGTACTGTTTTCTCTCAGTTGGCAAGCTGCGCACACAATCGCAGTGTTGTACAGCTTGTTTCATCACCTTTGCTAAGTTGCCGCTCTCTCCGGCTACCGGAGACGAAGAAGCTGCTTCTTCGCGCAAAGACGATTCTGCCGCTCACAGTGCTCTGCGGTGTGCGCCTTCTGCCGAAAGAGATCCGGGAGCGGTGCTTAGCTCTGCAGAGCACCGTACCTTCGTCTTTAGCCTGTCTTCTCGTCTCCATCTTAGCAAAACGCTTTTCCACTCTGTCTGGCAAGGAGAAACTGTGCCAGCACAGAAAACATCTCCCATCGTGTTCTAGAGGCTGCACGGAGGTCTGCCGAGTGTTTTGCAAGAAGAGAAAGAAAGTTGTCCAAAACAGCTTGCAATCGAATGTTCATGTGAATAGAAAAGGCAGGAGAGTGGTCAGGTACTGTTTTCTCTCAGTTGCCAAGCTGCGCACACAATCGCAGTGTTGTACAGCTTGTTTCATCACCTTTCCCAAGTTGCCGCTCTCTCCGGCTCCCGGAGACGAAGAAGCTGCTTCTTCGCGCAAAGACGATTCTGCCGCTCACAGTGCTCTGCGGTGTGCGCCTTCTGCCGAAAGAGACCAGGGAGCGGTGCTTAGCTCTGCAGAGCACCGTACCTTCGTCTTTAGCCTCTCTTCTCGTCTACATCTTAGCAAAACGCTTTTCCACTCTGTCTGGCAAGGAGAAACTGTGCCAGCACAGAAAACATCTCCCATCGTGTTCTAGAGGCTGCACGGAGGTCTGCCGACTGTTTTGCAAGAAGAGAAAGAAAGTTGTCCAAAACAGCTTGCAATCGAATGTTCATGTGAATAGAAAAGGCAGGAGAGTGGTCAGGTTCTGTTTTCTCTCAGTTGACAAACTGCGCACACAATCGCAGTGTTATACAGCATGTTTCATCACCTTTGCGAAGTTGCCGCTCTCTCCGGCTCCCGGAGACGAAGAAGCTACTTCTTCGCGCAAAGACGATTCTGCCGCTCACAGTGCTCTGCGGTGTGCGGCTTCTGCCGAAAGTGATCCGGGAGCGGTTCTTCGCTCTGCAGAGCACCGTACCTTCGTCTTTAGCCTCTCTTCTCGTCTACATCTTAGCAAAAAGCTTTTCCACTATGTCTGGCAAGGAGAAACTGTGCCAGCACAAAAAACATCTCCCGTCGTGTTCTAGAGGCTGCACGGAGGTCTGCCGAGTATTTTGCAAGAAGAGAAAGAAAGTTGTCCAAAACAGCTTGCAATCGAATGTTCATGTGAATAGAAAAGGCAGGAGAGTGGTCAGGTACTGTTTTCTCTCAGTTGGCAAGCTGCGCACACAATCGCAGTGTTGTACAGCTTGTTTCATCACCTTTGCGAAGCTGCCGCTCTCTCCGGCTCCCGGAGACGGAGAAGCTGCTTCTTCGCGCAAAGACGATTCTGCCGCTCATAGTGCTCCGCGGTGTGCGCCTTCTGCCGAAAGAGATCCGGGAGCGGTGCTTAGCTCTGCAGAGCACCGTACCTTCGTCTTTAGCCTCTCTTCTCATCTGCATCTTAGCAAAAAGCTTTTCCACTCTGTCTGGCAAGGAGAAACTGTGCCAGCACAGAAAACATCTCCCATCGTGTTCTAGAGGCTGCACGGAGGTCTGCCGAGTGTTTTGCAAGAAGAGAAAGAAAGTTGTCCAAAACAGCTTGCAATCGAATGTTCATGTGAATAGAAAAGGCAGGAGAGTGGTCAGGTACTGTTTTCTCTCAGTTGACGAGCTGCGCACACAATCGCAGTGTTGTACAGCTTGTTTCATCACCTTTGCGAAGCTGCCGCTCTCTCCGGCTCCCGGAGACGAAGAAGCTGCTTCTTCGCGCAAAGACGATTCTGCCGCTCATAGTGCTCTGCACTGTGTGTCTTCTGCCGAAAGAGGCCCGGGAGCGGTGCTTAGCTCTGCAGAGCACCGTACCTTCGTCTTTAGCCTCTCTTCTCGTCTACATCTTAGCAAAAAGCTTTTCCACTCTGTCTGGCAAGGACAAATTTTGCCAGCACAGAAAACATCTCCCATCGTGTTCTAGAGGCTGCACGGAGGTCTGCCGAGTGTTTTGCAAGAAGAGAAAGAAAGTTGTCCAAAACAGCTTGCAATCGAATGTTCATGTGAATAGAAAAGGCAGGAGAGTGGTCAGGTACTGTTTTCTCTCACTTGGCAAGCTGCGCACACAATCGCAGTGTTATACAGCTTGTTTCATCACCTTTGCGAAGCTGCCGCTCTCTCCGGCTCCCGGAGACGGAGAAGCTGCTTCTTCGCGCAAAGACGATTCTGCTGCTCACAGTGCTCTGCGGTGTGTGTCTTCTGCCGAAAGAGACCAGGGAGCGGTGCTTAGCTTTACAGAGCACCGTACCTTCGTCTTTAGCCTCTCTTCTCGTCTACATCTTAGCAAAAAGCTTTTCCACTCTGTCTGGCAAGGACAAACTTTGCCAGCACAGAAAACATCTCCCATCGTGTTCTAGAGGCTGCACGGAGGTCTGCCGAGTGTTTTGCAAGAAGAGAAAGAAAGTTGTCCAAAACAGCTTGCAATCGAATGTTCATGTGAATAGAAAAGGCAGGAGAGTGGTCAGGTACTGTTTTCTCTCAGGTGGCAAGCTGCGCACACAATCGCAGTGTTGTACAGCTTGTTTCATCACCTTTGCGAAGTTGCCGCTCTCTCCGGCTCCTGGAGACCAAGAAGCTGCTTCTTCGCGCAAAGACGATTCTGCCGCTCACAGTTCTCTGCGGTGTGCGTCTTCTGCCGAAAGACACCAGGGAGCGGTGCATAGCTCTGCAGAGCACCTTACCTTCGTCTTTAGCCTCTCTTCTCGTCTACATCTTAGCAAAAAGCTTTTCCACTCTGTCTGGCAAGGAGAAACTTTGCCAGCACAGAAAACATCTCCCTTCGTGTTCTAGAGGCTGCACGGAGGTCTGCCGAGTGTTTTGCAAGAAGAGAAAGAAAGTTGTCCAAAACAGCTTGCAATCGAATGTTCATGTGAATAGAAAAGGCAGGAGAGTGGTCAGGTTCTGTTTTCTCTCAGTTGGGAAGCTGCGCACACAATCGCAGTGTTGTACAGCTTGTTTCATCACCTTTGCGAAGTTGCCGCTCTCTCCGGCTCCCGGAGACGAAGA